>NC_082382.1:24255509-24268645 GCF_031168955.1 Gadus macrocephalus
AGAGTGATAGAAGTTACATTCGTATTAAGTCAGCCCCAAAGTCTCGTCAGAGTCAGGCAGGCCTTCGAGTGGTTTTCAGTTGGTCCGACTCTGTGCAGCTCGTCTGATTGGACGGTACAAGTTAAACAAACTAAAGATAGACCAATCAAGGAGACTTCCAAGGGTGCTGACAGCAGGCTGGCTCAGCAACAGGATTCAACACAAACCCGTTGGAATTGTTTCAGAGCTCTGACACGAGAACAACCTTAATCAGTGAAAACATAACATAAAGGATGAACAATGACGACGACTAAAGTGTGCTTATCAAAATGGGGGAGGGGGGGGGGGGGGGAAAGGTTTGTTTAAACGGCAGGGCCTTCCTGTCTGCGAACACTGCATGCCATTCAACACCGCGCAGCCTACAGCTAGGTTTAGCCTCCATACGCTGAGACCGAACGACACCAGCCGTCTGGCACCGGAGATACCAGAACCCTCGCAGAGTGGAGCAAACAGACGCCTCGCTCGAGAGCTCGCCCAACGACGTTCTGAAACTGCCGTTCTGAAATGTTACCGGCTTGGCACGAGGCTTTTTACATCCTTTGGACAAAGAAAACAAACACAAAAAAGCAATCTCAAATTGGTTAATCGAACCGGCTCTCCGTAACGTCTCCGACGGCCGCTGGCGGAGGGCGCCCAATTCCAATCTCATTAGATACCGACATGAAGGCAGAGAGAGAGAGAGAGAGAGAGAGAGAGAGAGAGAGAGAGAGAGAGAGAGAGAGAGAGAGAGAGAGAAGGAGAGAGAGAGAGAGAGAGAGAGAGAAGGAGAAGGGCCGGGAGGGCGAGAGAGAGGGTGGGAGAGGGAAATTGAGAGAGAGACAGAGAGAGACGGAGAGAGAGAGAGAGAGAGAGAAAGAGGGGGAAGGAGGGAGAGAGAGCGAGAGAGGAACAGGAAAGATGTCCACTGGAGCGCTTGAGTGTGAAACAAGCGGTTAAAGTGCATCGTTTAATATCAGCCGGTACGACCGGCGGGCGGACAGGGAGATCACACACCAGACCGCCTCCTGGAGAGACTCCTCCAGGGCTCCCCTGCTAAACCTGCATCTCTCGTCTCTCCCTCCATCTCTCTGGGCTCTCCCTCCATCTCTCGTCTCTCCCTCCATCTCTCTGGGCTCTCTCCCTCCATCTCTCGTCTCTCCCTCCATCTCTCTGGGCTCTCCCTCCATCTCTCTCATCTCTCCCTCCATCTCTCTTGTCTCTCCCTCCATCTCTCTGGGCTCTCCCTCCATCTCTCCCGTCTCTCCCTCCATCTCTCTGGGCTCTCCCTCCATCTCTCTGGGCTCTCCCTCCATCTCTCTGGGCTCTCCCTCCATCTCTCTGGGCTCTCCCTCCATCTCTCTGGGCTCTCCCTCCATCTCTCTCGTCTCTCCCTCCATCTCTCTCATCTCTCCCTCCATCTCTCTGGGCTCTCCCTCCACCTCTCTTGTCTCTCCCTCCACCCTGGTCCTCCTACATCCCTCCGTCTCTCTGGTCTCTCCCCCCCATCTCTCTGGTCTCTCTCTCCACCCTGGTCCAACTCGAGAGGAGAGGAAAGACAATCCAAACCTCAACTCAACCGCCGGTAAATTCCTCTCTCCATATTTGGAAATTCATTTTGGAGTGCCCTGTGTCTGGGTATGTTGATGTGTGCAAGTGTGCGTGTGTGCGTGCGTGTGTGTCGATGTGTGTGTGCGTGTCTGGGTATTTTGATGTGTGTCTCTGGGTATGTCGATGAGTGTGTGTGCGACAGAGGGAATATCTTATCTTTGACCCTAGGTCACCAGCCATAAGGACGACCTGACTTGAAGGCACATGACCCCCAGGCCCCGCCCTCTTCCTTCCCAAAGCCTGACCTTTGACCTCCAGTCGTAGGAGATTCCGTACTTTGTCCTTTTTCGTTTTACGCAACAGCAAGGTTCACACCATAACACACACACACACAGACACACACGCACACACACACACACGCACACACACACGATAGAAGATGTGTTCACCTGACAAATTTAACAAAGTTGTCTCCCTTAACTGACTTCATGCGACCAGACTTCTGTTTGAAGTGAACTGCTAGTTTTAGCCAAATGTATGATTGCTTTTTGATATCAATTGAGTAACAGAATATAAATAAATTGAATTCCCAACAGGGATGGTTCTTCCCTCTCAAATGGTTAAAAGAGCCCAACATGTGATCAGCCCACCAATCAGACGACATTTACATTTGTTGTCTTATCCGTTATGTGTTTGCTGTTTCTTTTTTTACTGCTGGCTGCGCATCAAATTGCCCCTCTGGGATAATAAAGATAACTTGTGCCTTGTACCTTGTACATTTACATTAACGGGGATGTTGCACGACAGGAGCAGTCAGGGTGCGGCGTCTCGCTCAGGGACACCTCGACACCCAGCTAGGAGGAGCCGGGGATCGAACCAGCGACCTTCCGGTCACCCGTCGACGCGCTCTGCCTCCAGAGCCGCACGCCGGCCCCTGGAGACTCATCCCAGCGCCGGTGTGCCTCAGACCGCGGGGGGCCTCAGGGACGGCACTGCAACATGGCCGATTATTACGCCTCCTCCCCGGGCTGGGGGGGGGGTCACCTTCCCCCTGTCAGGAGGGGGGGGGGGGGAGGGGGGGGGTGTTGAGACAGGGCCGCAGGTATGCTGCAGATCTCTGAGATTCCCCCAGCCCTCCCGTTCCTCTGACAGGGGGAAGGTGACCCCCCCCCCAGCCCGGGGAGGAGGGGCCCCCGGGGTCATGAGGACCGCTACAGCTGAACACTTTCCCAGAGTCTGGAGTTTGGCCTGGGGGAGAGGTTCACAGCGTGGCGACACGCTGAGAGTTTATACAGAAACAACAACACACTAAACACACCTCTGGGGCATGGGGGGGGGGGCAGGGGGCGGGGGGGGGGGGGGGGGGGGACAAGAAGGGACTTGTAATGGTGGCTTACAGCTACAAAAAGAGTTCCTGCTTTCATGGTTGGAATACCTGGATGATGAATCATGGAGAACTCACTTGTAGGACCAGAGGCAAATCCTGCGTGTGTGTGTGTGTGTGTGTGTGTGTGTGTGTGTGTGTGTGTGTGTGTGTCTTCATCTTCTGAGTGAGTGTGTGTGTGTGTGTGTGTGTGTGTGTGTGTGTGTGTGTGTGTGTGTGTGTGTGTGTGTGTGTGTGTGTGTGTGTGTGTGTGTGTGTGTGTGTGTGTGTGTGTGTGTGTGTGTGTGTGTGTGTGTGTGTTCGTGTCTGCATGCGTGAGCATGTTTGGGCGAATGTGTGTTTGTATGGGTGCATGTTTCTAAGTGAGTGTGTCTGTGTGTGTGAGAGTATGTTTGGTGTGTGTGTGTGTGTGTGTGTGTGTGTGTGTGTGTGTGTGTGTGTGTGTGTGTGGCATTCCGAGGAGAGGCACATCACCTCCAGCCAGGAGGAGGCCTCGTTCATAATGCAACACAGTCATCACATGACACATCGTCATGGTGACACAAGTCCGCTGACTCAGGGCCAATCACAAAAGACTGACTCACAGAACATTGACTGACAAAAGGCCAATCACAGAACATTGACTGACGACCAATCGGAGAAGAATGCCTGACAGCCAGTCACATTGGACTGACTCACAGGAGTCACAGCCAATCACAGGAGCCTAACTAAACGTTGATGCAGAAGTTAATAAATAGACAAACATGGCTGCAGGGACCAGAGAGAAAGGGAGTAAGAGGGGGAGAAAGAGAAAGAGAAAGAGAGGGAGAAAGAGAAAGAGAAAGAGAAAGAGAGAGAGAGAGAGGTTGATAAGGGGAGAGGGAGAACGAGAGAGAGGAGAGGACTGAGAAAGGCAGGTATTGTTCCCGGGGAGGAGCCGTCACACAGGTATTCCGCTCCATAAGGGAGAGCATTGTCTGCCCCCCCCCCCCCCCCCTGGACTGGCACCGGGCATCCCGGCAGGAGGAGGGGGGGGCGAGCGCGGGCACCTGTTCTGACGGGGCCCGGGCTTGGAGCGCGGGACACATCTGGCACCCTGACAGCTCCCGTGTTCCGGGAAGAGAGGGCGACGTTCCCTGACATAAGTGTTGGGAGCGGGAGGGTGGCGTGCCGGTGGGGGCCGGTGACCGCCTCGCTCCGCTCCCCGTCCCCAGCGGGGCGGGGCGGGGGGGGGGGGGGTTCAGGGGTTCCCCGGCAGAAACGACTAAATTGTATTTAAAAGAGACGCCAAAGCGAGCAGAACGAACAGGAGGTCGGCCTTTCTGCTGACACACAAACTCTGTGCCTGCAGCACAATATCCAAACACAAAAACACACCGCCCCCCTCCCCCACCCCCTCTCTGCTCCGACCCAGCCCCTGAGCAGCAAGGGAAAGGTTGAAGCCCAGCGAGGGGGGGGGGGGGTCCGCGTGAGGATTTACCGTGGCCCCAGAGGGACCCCCTGTTGCCAGTGTTTCCATTAATGCGCGGCATTCATCCCGGCCCTCCCGGCGGGAGCCAGGGGAGAAGGCAGTTACAGCGGCATTGATTCACCCAGAGTGGGGCCCCTCGCAGAGAGAGGGCCCCCCAGCCCTCAGGGGGCCCCCCAGCCCTCAGAGTGCCCGCCGACTGTGATCTAATCACGGGCGGCGGAGAGATGAAGCCGTCTCCGCGGGGCCGGCCTGACAGCGGCCATTATTCTGAGGGACAGCGGAGAAGAACGAGAAGAACTCCCATCCAGTCTGCTCCGACCAATGAGGGGTCTAGAGAGGAGAGGTAGGACAGGTAGGAGACGTAGGAGACGTAGGAGAGGTAGGAGAGGTAGGAGAGGTAGGAGAGGTAGGAGAGGTAGGAGCTGTATGACACGTAGGAGATATAGGAGAGGTAAGAGATATGGGAGAGGTAGGAGACATGGGAGAGGTAAGAGCTGTATGACACATAGGAGATATAGGAGAGGTAGGAACTGTATGACACGTAGGAGATATAGGAGAGGTAGGAGATATAGGAGAGGTCGGAGCTGTATGACACGTAGGAGATATAGGAGAGGTAGGAGATATGGGAGAGGTCGGAGCTGTATGACACGTAGGAGATATAGGAGAGGTAGGAGATATAGGAGAGGTAGGAGATATAGGAGAGGTAGGAGATATAGGAGAGGTAGGAGAGGAAGGAGAGGTAGGAGATATGGGAGAGGTAGGAGCTGTATGACACGTAGGAGATATAGGAGAGGTAGGAGATATAGGAGAGGTAGGCGATATAGGAGAGGTAGGAGAGGTAGGAGAGGTATGACACGTAGGAGATATAGGAGAGGTATGAGAGGTTGGAGCTGTATGACACGTAGGAGATATGGGAGAGGTAGGAGATATAGGAGAGGTAGGAGCTGTATGACACGTAGGAGATATAGGAGAGGTAGGAGATATAGGAGAGGTAGGAGATATAGGAGAGGTAGGAGCTGTATGACACATAGGAGATATAGGAGAGGTAGGAGATATGGGAGAGGTAGGAGCTGTATGACACGTAGGAGATATAGGAGAGGTAGGAGATATAGGAGAGGTAGGAGCTGTATGACACGTAGGAGATATAGGAGAGGTAGGAGATATAGGAGAGGTTGGAGCTGTATGACACGTAGGAGATATAGGAGAGGTAGGAGATATAGGAGAGGTAGGAGCTGTATGACACGTAGGAGATATAGGAGAGGTAGGAGATATAGGAGAGGTAGGAGCTGTATGACACGTAGGAGATATAGGAGGTAGGAGATATAGGAGATGGAGAAGATATAGGGGAAGTAAGAGCTTTAAGATATTTAGAAGATCTAGCAGGAATAGTAGTGGAAGTAGGAGAATTAGGAGGAGTAGATGTAGGACAATTAGGATAAGGAGTAGAAGTAGGAGAATTAGGAGGAGAAGGAGAAGTAGGAGAAGTAGGGGAAGAGGGAGAAGTCGGAGGATTAGCATCTGTAGGAGATCGTTTCTGGGCTCGGTGAATGACTCCCAGCCTACAGGTCCTGGGTTCAAAGGCTTCCTGTTAGACTGCGAAGGCTTTACCACCTGAGCCACTGCAGCAGCCCGTATCCTGCCTCCTGATTGGCTGAAGGTCTGGTTTGAGGGGGTGTCCAAGGACAGCACACAGAGCCCCTCACTACTGGGCTCCTGTTGAGGCCTGCCTCCAAACGACCGAGCCCCCCCACGGAAACACAAACAACCGTCCTCCAGCGGATGACCCGCTGACGTCCTCCACCACCCCGACCTCGGAGCCCCGCCCGGGGGACAGCAGAGAGGGGGAGCCCCCCCCTCCTGGGTGAGACAGTAACCAGGGTTTATTGCATAAACACAGCGCGGGTCAGGCCAGATACCACCCATCAACACACCAGAGGCCACCGCATACCAGCCTCGTCTCCGAGCAGCCTCACCTCCAACCAGCCCCCCCCCAGCCCCCACACACACTTTGTCTCGACTCTTTACGAGCAGGACAGGACAGGACCACACACACACACACACACACACACGCACACACACACACAAACACACACAAACACAGAGGTTCGGCTGATTGTGTTCTGGGGGTTGCCGTGGTGTGTGTGTTTTCAATTGGCGGTGCGAGGAGATATAAGATGGCTCCTGTTGTCTCACACTAATGAATAGACGCCGTTGGTCTCTTTCTGAGTCTTTGTAGTTCTCTCTCCCCCCTGCCCCCCCACTCAGAAAGGCTGTCCTCTTGTTTGAACTCCTCTCTCTCGATGCATGATACTGGGAGCGACTCCAGGTTTAACGCCGGTGCTTTGGTCAAGGGCAGCGGCAAAAAAAAGTATTCATTTGTATTCCAGCGGCATTGTGGGAGGAGGACACACGGAACCAAACACTCTTATCTGCCGCCTGAGAACAGAAGCAGGAGCCACGGCCACGGCCGCCGCGCGGCTGGCTCATAAGGCTCGCTTAAGCTAATGACAACACATTTCTAATTACAGAAATCATTACGGCCGCGTCTGGACAACAGAGACGAGAGCACTGACGGAGCCCGCATCTCATTATGCATTCAAAGGGACAGGATTAAAGAGATTAAAGTGCGTGAAGGAAGCCAAGCGTGTACATATCTGCTTGTGCCCGTCGCAGACGCAGAACACAGCCTTAGTAACCCCGCCGCCTGTGGCAGCAGCGGAGGCTGGACTCCGCCTCGCTCGCTCGCTGAGACCAGGTACTAAATCCAACCGACTTTAACGACTACACATGCCTCCTGCCAGCACCTAGCCACGCGGTCGTGAATTAAACCCCATGATTTGGGGCAGCGTTTTATGGCTATTACATAACTAAACTACTGTGCACTCAAGACGGGGCTTCTTCTTTGCTGAGAGATAAGGGGGGCTAGGGGTTGTACGTGGATGAAGCTGTACCACTTGCAGGCTTACTACCAGGGGGATCCAAACAGAATGTGGCCACCCCACTGGCTGGTTTTGTTCTGATGAAGTTGTGTTATGCCGTTGTGCTATGCACTTCCTCTGGTTGGGTTTGTGGCTTGTGTTTGTTTTACAGCCACGCTATACGACCAGCCACTTCCACCGCAAGCGTTGCACAGCCCAGACTTTGGGGACCCGACTAACCAAGAAGTCCTGTGTACATTATTGTCATGTCTCAGGCGCTCTCTAGTGCTGCCTATTATGCGGCCCCAAGGCAAAAATCATCTTGGGTATTTCTCCTCAGAAAGCACTCCTCGCTTCTCATGGAGCTAATAAATAAGGCAGGATCTCTGTCCAGCCTGAGAACTCAAGGACTTTCCCTCGCAGGGCTGGATTAATGGCGCCTGCTGAGTTGGTTAATTAAAGCCCAGGCTATGTGTTGTTCTAGAGCAGCAAGGTCAGTCCGTCCCAGAGAGAACATTTTCTACATCTGCCTCAGTTAACCGTTCCCTTATCAAACCGAGGCAGACATTCCCCGCACACTAATACAGGGAAACAACAAGGTATTTTCATGAAGTCAGCGGGTTATAAGCAAGCACCTACGGCATCAGCTTTATATTCAGGGTGCCCTACACTGCTCCAAGGCCTGCAGCATCTCAGCTAATCTCTGGTATCATTAGCATCATGTCTGCCAGTGTCATGCTAATCACTTCTTTCGTGATGACAATAAGGTTTTCAAAATGAGCAGCCAGGGGAAATTCCACGCTCCACTAATCACACCGCAAATTGCGAGTTAACAGCGATGTGCAGAAGTGAAATGAAAAAACCTGCAATGGGTTTGGGAAAGGTTTGGAAAATGGTGCCAGCAAGCTGCAGAGGCAAAACAGTCTATTCTCCTGAGGTTGTTTAATTAAACTGTTGATGAGAGTTAGCAATAAACTGGAACATAACTATATGTAGAGTGGTGTGGTAATGGCAGGAACCTAATGAGGGCTGCGTCGGGAATCAAGAGATTTCAACGCTGGCGTCAAACCAAGGCCAACACATCCAGTCACTTTTAAACAAACACCAAGGTTTTGACAGAGCGGCACTTTGCCCTGACTGACCCCAGACATGAGCGACGACCGTCAGCTTACCATAAAATTAAGATTAAAGTAAATAAAATAAACAGCATGGTAGTTGTATAGGATTAAGACGTTGGGGTTTCTGTGGGAGGAATGTTGTTCACAGCAATCAAAAAGCCCTTCCTACAAGTGGAAGGGAAATTAAAACAAAACATTGGGATCTACAAAAAACATGAAACAGATTATAAACAAAACGTACATGGATTTCTCCCGGCGTGGCACTTTGGTAAACATCTCTCCCAGGCGTTTGAATCCCGGGGGTCGGCTTCAGTACAACTAAAGGCGCGTACCTCTCGGCCATAATTAGAAGCATGAGGCCTGAAACCAGATAAAGCGAGCGCGCCGCGGTCGCTCTTCACAGCAGCTCAGCGTAATGTAATGAAAACAGTTGAAATGAAAAACTAACAAAGGGACACAGGTGCTCTCTGGACCGCTGCTCATGAGCTGTAAACACGACATTTCCTCCGAGAGCCGGAGGGGTTTGTATCTATCGGAACCACGTGTGGCGGTGGAGGGTCTGTTTCATATTAGCCGTAATGGCTGCCCCAGTGTGAACTTGGCCGCTTCTAGTGGCTGCTGGGAGAGTTCCCCCCCGCCGGACGGTCGGCTAACACGGCCCTGAGAGGCCGACGGGATAGACACTCGCTGAGGGGGAGCGTCGGGCCTCACGGCAGCAGCACAGAAACTCTTCGCTGAATCAGAACGCTCTCACACACCGGATACATTTACACCACATTTTACATTTAGGGCATTTGGCAGGCGCTTTTATCCAAAGCGACTTGCAATAAGTGTAATTGTCAGAAGAAGGAGATGCAACAATATATCGCTGTCGGTACAGTAAGGACGTTCATTGAACCAAGAGCCAAGCACTAACAATCGCTAGGTTAACCCATTCCCCGTACACGACAAAGATAGCTAGGATAAGACGCTACACAACTAGGTACTATAACTAAGTACGACAAACAATAAGTGCACAGCTACCATCCCTGACACGGTCCAGGTTTCCAGAAGGCCTTGAACAACGTTAACCCCTACATTGCTTAGCAAAAATGGGTTTAGCTGGAGTTTGCCGCCATGTTCGATCTTGTGACTAGCCGATGTTGTGTTAGAATATCCGCACAAACAACAAGGTGTCCCGTGAATGTCGTCATCACAGGCACTGAGATATGAGCTCTTTGGGCAGGCGGGCATTCTTTATAAAGAGTCGGTCTGTTAGGAGGTTCGCTCCTTTTAACTCGGGAAGAGGACGAGCAGCAGCACTACCCGGGTCAAAGGAGAGGCCGTGTGTTCCTCGTAGGAGGGGGTGTTCCCATGACGACCATGGCAAAACATTGCCCGGGAGGCGGACGTAAGGGGAGGTAAGGACAAGTTTGTTCATTGTGTGATCAAAGAGGATCATTGTGGGGGGGGGGAGATTTTGAAAAGTTGGCTTTGAAAATAAATGATTGTCTCCTTGACAACGATTAACACGACAACAATCCCGTCGTCAACTAGAATCTTGGCTGCACTAACCAGTGTATTGGAGGGTGGGGGTTTGACTCAACGACAGACACTGGCTTTGACTCCTGAGTGCTACGCTGGGTGTTGAACCTCAGGCCGGGGGCCTGCTCATCAACGCCCTGGACGGACGACCACTGGGGCTGGTGTGGGGACCGCCCCTGGGGAGGCCAGGACGGCCGCCCCTGGCCGTGGCAGCTGCAAGACATCCAGCCACGCCCCGAGAGAAACTCAGACACTGGAGGCTGGCCCGAGCTCAAGCCCAGCCTCCAATCAAAAACCCGACAAGTGGAACCAGACAACCTGGTGGTTCAAAGGAGCCTGAACCGTCGGTGATACTGTGCAAAGGCGCGAAGGCTACGCCCTCGGCAGAGTCTTAGCTGGTTCAGATAACCCGAGGGGGTGTGATGCTGGCTCGGGCTTTAGGGGGACCCAACTGACTTCTCAAAATGTGCGTTAAAAACTGCAAAGCTGTGGGAGACGTCGCGAACACAAGCAACAGTCTATCAGAAGTAACATCTACGACATCATGATATATTTTTAGGTACTTTTAGGTACAGAATGGAGGCACTTGCTGCAGGAGGGGGGGGCCCAGGTAGGAGCGGGGGGACTGGGCCGTGCTGCGAGGACATTCCCCCGAACAGAGCCCTGCCCTTCTGACCCCTGAGCTCCATGTCTCAGACCATTGGTTCTGCTGAATGAAGTTCCCCTGTTAATCATTAGCACGCTCACTTAATGAGGAGTATGCTCGCCTATCTCTATCGCCCTCTTACCCCTTCTCTCTCTCTCTCTCTCTCTCTCTCTCTCTCTCTCCCCCTCTCTCCCTCTCTCCCTCTCTCTCTCGCCCCTTCTCTCTCTCTCTCTCTCTCTCTCTCCCCCTCCCTCTCTATCTCTCGCCCCTTCTCTCTCTCTCTCTCTCTCTCTCTCTCTCTCTCTGTAACAGCCCTGTTTCTTATCAAGACCGAGTGACAAAGCCCGGCGTGTAAACACTGAGTCACCCGCCACTGAAGTTTCCGACCTTCAATCACGACCAACGCGACTCGTTTCCAAACCCCCCCCCCCCCCCCCACACACACACACCTCAGTAGGGGGGGGTGAGTAGGGGTGAGTCCGCCAAGTGCGGAAGGGGTGCAGTCGTTCGGGCCTCAGCTAATCAGGTCATTGCTTTGAATCAAAGCCGGTGTACAT
Organism: Gadus macrocephalus; assembly: GCF_031168955.1. Taxonomy (NCBI): domain Eukaryota; kingdom Metazoa; phylum Chordata; class Actinopteri; order Gadiformes; family Gadidae; genus Gadus; species Gadus macrocephalus. The sequence goes on from NC_082382.1 coordinate 24,266,673, forward strand.
GACGCACGCAGCAGGGATCGGTGCGCCGGTCAGCGGGTGCAGCCGGCCTCTGAGAGGAGCGTCCCTCCAGACGTGGGTACTCCGCTCTCCCCCCCCCTCACCGTGAAGTCAGAGGCATGGGTACACAACGCCACAAGTTTACCCCCAGGATTTATACTAACCAATCTGAATCCGATGTTCACAAAACCGAGGTGGCAGCAGTGTCGTTAAGGGCTTGCTTTGTTTATGACCCGGCGTTTGGGCATGAGGAGCAGTCCGTTCCACTGCCTCCCGGGTCTCCGGTCCAGGTTTTACTTCAGTCCTGTTAGAGAGCAGCCCCACAATAAAAGTCCCGGCTGGATGTGTGTCACTTTGTACACTAATGGGGCTGCGGTAGCTCTGCGACTCATAAAGCGGGTTGCCGGTTTGAACCCTGGGCGCCTCAGAGGGTTTAAAGGCGCTGTTCTAAAGCAGGGCACCAAACCCTGTGACGGCCCAGACGGACTGTCGGCGTAAAAATACGATCAAATGCTCTTTAATGTGTAATGAACTTTATTGATCCCAGATGGGGAATGTGGGGTCAAAGCAGAAGGAGAGGAGAGCAGTGTGGACGTAAGAGGTACAAATATAGAACAGGAACGCAGAACAATATACAAATATTATAGATACACAATAAATAATATGGTGGTTAAAATGTCGTGATGCATGTGATTGCGAGACATTGTGAATGTGTGAATGTGTCAATAGGTGAACTTTTGAATGGGTTATCTTGTGAATGGGGGAATCTGTGAATAGATGAACCTTTGAATGGCTGAACTTGTGAACGGGTGAACCCGTGAACGGGAGAACCTGTGGACGGGTGAACCCGGGAGGTGCTCCATGCTCCAGCTCTGGGAGAGGCTTCGCCGACACTCTATAAAAAGGCGTCTGTTGACAAAGAGAGAGAGGAAACCGTTCAGCTAATCCAAGCTGCCGGCCGGCCCCCACGGCCCCTCCGTGCACGGCGGCCCGGAGAGCGCTCTCCGTGTTCCTTCAGCCTCCATTGTGGGCCGTGGTTGACTTCTTGTGTTCCCCTGCTCAAAGCTCTCCTCTCTGAGACAGCCACTGCGCTGCGGGCCTTTGTGTGTGACCTGCCACATGGAACAGGTCACAATGGCTCGTTGCAGAGCTCCCCTGCAACGTGTGTGTGTGTGCGTGCGTGCGCGTGTGCGTGTGTGTGTGTGTGTGTGTGTGTGTGTGTGTGTGTGTGTGTGTGTGTGTGTGTGTGTGTGTGTGTGTGTGTGTGTGTGTGTGTGTGTGTGTGTGTGTGTGTGTGTGTGTGCGTAATGACCGTGGGGGTGGCAGGCAGGGGGAAGGTCGGGTCCTGGCCTTTTCTTCTCGTAAACCCCGTCTTCAAAAACATCTCGTCTGTCTCAGGGATCTCAGCCCTCTACACATATTTAATTTACTCCTTCATTTTTAGCCCTGGCTGCCAGCGCACCTGTGTCCACACACAACGCACACACACACACACACACACCACACAACTTATACACACACCTCATATCTATTAAGACCTCGCTCGGCAACAGGTAGCAATTTTCTGTGTGTCTGTGTTTGCGTCTGTGTGCGGCCATGTTTGTGCACGTTTGTGTGTTTGTGTTAGTGTGTGTGTGTGTGTATATATATGAGTGCCTTCAATGTAGCTTCCCATGCGTGTGTATGTGATGTCTGGGGGGATGAAGGAGATTGCGCCCTCATTGGACGAACAAAACTGCACTAAGAGATCTTAGGAAACCACGACATCAATCATAACCCCCATCGCTCAGCCCTTAAGCCCACCTCAGGGTCGGGGGGGAGAGAGAGAGAGAGAGAGAGAGAGAGAGAGAGAGAGAGAGAGAGAGAGAGAGAGAGAGAGAGAGAGAGAGAGAAGAGAGAGAGAGAGAGAGAGAGAGAGAGAGAGAGAGAGAGAGAGAGAGAAAGAGAGAGAGATAGTTAGAGAGCGAGATTGAGTT
>NC_082382.1:24268745-24318344 GCF_031168955.1 Gadus macrocephalus
GAATTCCTCGAGGATCAATCGAGTACTCGTTAAATCAAATCTATTTTTAGAATGCAACGCATCTGCAGCAGGAATAGGCCTGATGATGAACGGCAATATTACCAACCAAACATGTAGGCCTAATGCTTATTCTCCATCATAACAGAGTTATCAGAGTATTCATTATTTATTTTTGCAAACGTTCAAAACACATTTCCCTTACAAAAATAAATATGCGTCTCACAATTTAAATCACGTCGAACCAAGGCCTGTAACAGTTTAAAAAAAACGAAACAAGTAGCCTAACCATTGCAAATAAATGCTTAAAGCTGCAAATAAAACGGCAGCAAATGGACTATGGAAATACTCAGCGTTGTGATCTTCTCTACACGCCCGGGATTACAGCTGCGTCTTGCGGCGGTGAAAATATAGCCGACACACTTTCACTTTCACCGTTGCTGCGGGTCTGCTTTCCCGAACTCACCGTTGTGTTTCAGGAGCATATGTTGCCGCATAGTACTTTCTGGTAGCTCGATTTCGCTTGGCATATTTTACATTTCACCTTATGATCTCCTATTTCTTTAAAGTATTTCAATTCTTCGCTGCGGTTTGCTTTAACCGCCATCTCTTAACTTTTTGAATTCTGGCGTGCCTGCACACGCCACGGAACGCGCCATGGAAATGGATGCATTTAATTTTCTTTGTGCCCACGTCATGCGTTAGTGGCGGCCGACAGAAAATTGATACATTTGCTTCAGAAAACTTTGTTTGTGTGTGTATATGCAAACTCGAGTTTGCCTGTCCACCAACCGAGTTCATTTGTAACGAGTAGTACTCGAGTAATCGATTCCTCACGCCCATCCCTACCAGGTAGGGTGGGTAACCTAACCAGGTGGGGTGGGTAACCTAACCAGGTAGGGTGGGTAACCAGGTAGGGTGGGTAACCTAACCAGGTAGGGTGGGTAACCTAACCAGGTAGGGTGGGTAACCTAACCAGGTAGGGTGGGTAACCAGGTAGGGTGGGTAACCAGGTAGGGTGGGTAACCTTACCAGGTAGGGTGGATAACCAGGTAGGGTGGGTAACCTAACCAGGTAGGGTGGGTAACCTTACCAGGTAGGGTGGGTAACCAGGTAGGGTGGGTAACCTAACCAGGTAGGGTGGGTAACCTAACAAGGTAGGGTGGGTAACCTTACCAGGTAGGGTGGGTAACCAGGTAGGGTGGGTAACCTAACCAGGTAGGGTGGGTAACCAGGTAGGGTGGATAACCTAACCAGGTAGGGTGGGTAACCTAACCAGGTGGGGTGGGTAACCTAACCAGGTGGGGTGGGTAACCTAACCAGGTGGGGTGGGTAACCTAACCAGGTGGGGTGGGTAACCAGGTTGGGTAACCTACCTGGTTACCCAACCTGCTGGTTACCCCTAAGGTGACCTCGTCCAGCGCGCGGAGCCCGGCGTGTCACCGGGCCGGTAAGGGGACACCGGGAGTCTCCGCGGCCCCAGGCCTCCGTGGCACTCTGGGAGCACGCCGTGACAAACACAACATCCTCCTGGCCCGCCGGCGTCCACACAGAGCCTCCACAAAGCATTCCTCTGAGGCTCTCCTCCTTCTCTCTTTGTGTGGCACCCACCCCTTCTTTCCTCTCCTCCTCCTCTGTCTTCCTCTCCTCTTCCTCCATCATCCGTCCTATCGCCCTCCTGCCCTCCCCTCCTCGGCCTCCACCCCCAGGGGTGTGTGTGTGCGTGTGTGTGTGTGTTGGTGTGTGTGTGTCTTTACACGTCATACCCAACACTCAAGATAAAGGGTGGAAGACTCTCTTACTCAAAGTATGCGAGTATGAGAGAGTGAGACAGACAGACAGACAGACAGACAGACAGACAGACAGACAGACAGACAGACAGACAGACAGACAGACAGACAGACAGACAGACAGACAGATAAACAGAGGGAGAGAGAGAGACAGAGAGAGAGACAGACAGACAGAGACAGGGACAGAGAGAGAGAGGTACAGAGAGAGAGGGAGCGAAGAGAGAGAGAGAGAGAGGGGTAAAGAGAGAGAGAGGCATAGAGAGAGAGGGAGCGAAGAGAGAGAGAGAGAGAGAGAGGGGTAAAGAGAGAGAGAGGTACAGAGAGAGAGGTCTCCCAGCCTCACACAAAGCCTTTCTTCTTCTCCTTCCTCTGTCGACAATGCGTCTCCCCACCTTGCACACTGCCAGGCATTCCTGAGTCCACCCCACCTATCACGGCCGTCAGAGCAGGGCGCAGAGACCGCCACCGGGACACGTCCCGTCTTGTCCCGCTGACATCCCAGAGTGCAGTCTGGTCCCCGCTCCCGTCCCGGCGGCGGGCGGCTGCGGGACGGGGGGGGGGCGGGGGGGGCGGGGGGGGGGGGGGCTGTGTACGTGAGCGGGGGGGGGGGGGTGGGGGGTGGGGGGGGGGGGGGGGGGCATGGGACCACGCAGCACAAGTCTCTTCACTAACAAACACCACCCTAGTCGGAGGCAGCCCCAGGTTCTGCATTCTCTCTCCGCGCAGGGCCGCGGCCTGCCAAAGGAACGCGGGCAGGACCCCGTCCCCACCCGCCCCCCCGTCCCCCGTCACTCCCCCAAACACGTCGGAGGGAACAAAAACAGCCTAAGCCCACATTCACACCGGCTCCATCTCAAGCTTAAACTCCCTACAAGCTGTAGGCCAGTGTTCATGGGTCAGTGCATAATTGCAAAAGCGTCCGGCTAATGCAGTCTTTATTAGCTAAGTACTGCAGCACGGACCCAGAGTACACATCGCGCCGGCCAGGAGGGTTTCCACATATTCCAGAAATGATTCTGCATTGTTACCGTGCGGCTAAATATATATATGGTCTATATTTAATGGCCCGCGGTGGATATTGTTTCTGATACGGCTTCATTGGGCTCCTCGGGTTTTCTATCACCAGGAGAAAGCAGTGGCGTTTCCGTCTCCGTGTTCTCTTCCACACGACCGCTTGGTAGGCCTTATACATTTGAATAAACAGCATCGGCCAGTTCCTGCCATCCAGCCATGTGAATTAAACCCCCCCGGCATCCTTTAGGAGACAGAAAGGACCGTTTCTAGTCACCGGTGCCAACAATCCACCCTCTCCAGGACAGGAATTTAAAGAAAAAAGGAAAGAACTCAAAAGGGTTTGTGAAGAAAGGGTCTGCAGCACAGTGTGTGGACAGCGGCGGCGGAGACAAACAGCTTTACGTGTGTCTGCCAAAGTCTCCTAAACACTACAAACAAGCCCGCCTCATCTAGGAGGTGCATGAGCCAACTAAGGTTTGCGCGCCGGTTGGGGCGCCTGCAGACGGACCAGTCACGGGTTCGAAACCCCCAAAAAACACGACTGTCCGTTTGGGGTTGAGCCCCCCATAACAGGGCTGTTCTGTGTCGGGTTGCAACCCCCCAAAACAGCCGTTCTGGGCGGGGTTCCCTCACCGTTGTCATAAACCTTCCTTCCCAGGTGGTTCACTTCCCCTCTGAAGGCGTGGACACTCTGATGGCTCGGCACACCGCTGCTGAACAATCAACCCTCCCCTTCACTAACGTGACTAAATAAATAGACCCAATAAATCAAATGTCCCCTCCGGACGGGCACAGCAGAACTCCAACAAGGTGCTGAGCCACAGAGGCGTTCCACCTGCCGTGGCCAGGGGCCCAGTCCTCTTTATATATTTGTGTTACCGGCGCCGTATGGCAGATGTTTCTATCCAGAGCGCCTGAGAGTGAACACAGATACATTCAGGAGCCAAGGGGCGTCTTACTCAACGATGCCGGCAGGTAGACAGGCAGGGAGCACTGCAAAACCCCGGCAGGAATTGCGTGCGGATACCATCGCATCATCATGACGTCTCATTGAGATTGATTAGTCACACTTTAGCACGGCTCTCCTTATGCCTAACCACCAATAAGTTCTGATTCAGAAGAAACACTCGAGGGGTAGGAGAAAGGAAAATGCACTGCGGCTGAGATGGATGACTCTTCTAGATTTCTATCTGCTGAAACTATTTTGAGGATGATGGGCGCTCAGGCACAGACAAGTCCGATCGCCCAGCGTCCAAACTATCGCTCCAGCACGACAGCCCGCCTCGCCGTGCGGCTGGGACGACACAATCACAGCCCCACACACAAACGCAACGCTAACAGGAAATGAATAATCTTGCACTTTGCCCCCCTGTTAACCGCCAAGCGAACCGTCACAGGCCGTCTGGAGCGCACCGTCTGACGTAGAAGCACCGAGCGCAAAGGTCACGGGCTTCTCTCTTTCGGTTTCAACCACCGTCCACTGGTGTACACCCCACCCCCCCCCTCCCCCCCGGGGCCTCACCTGGGTGGAGGAAGGCCAGCGAGGCTCACCCGGAAATGACTCAGGTGTCTGAGGTTCACGGAATGCTGGGAAACCCTGCGCTCCGTGGCCCGCCCGCCCGCCCGCCCGCCCGCCCCGGGCTACGTTATTTCACCAGGCGCTGAGAAAGAGATTCCTGCCACTTAGCCTAATGCGCCTTCGCCTTAGAGTCCCTGGGAGCGTGGTGCACGGACACGTACGGGACGGCCCCCGGAACCCACCTGGGAGCTAGCGTGAGCAGCTAGCGGGAGCAGCTAGCGGGAGCAGCTAGCGGGAGCAGCACGCGCGGGGCGCCGTTGTTCCGGCACTGTTTGCTTTCCCCTGCCACGGATGGGCGACACTTATCTTTTCCAGTAACTGTCTCGGAATGGACTTGTGGGATTAGGGGGATTAGTGTCAAGGCTAGAGCTATTCACCCAAACCCCCGCCCTGGTTGAAAGTACAGTAGAAAGTACAGAAAGAACACCCCACACACACACACACACACACACACACACACACACAGCTCAGACCCCAAAAGACCCAACCCCCTAAAATAGGTTTGTTTCGCCCCACATGTCTGCCAACAGAAATCACGGGCGGCCCAATTCCATGACCCTCCCCTTGTGTTTTTTGGGTTGCGTGTAAATAGTTAATGGACTGCATTTATTTAGCACTTTTCTAACCCGTGGCCAGTGCCACTCGTAGTGCTTGACAATACTGCGAAACATTCGCCCATTCAAACACACACGCTCACACACCGACGGCGGTGTCGACCACGCAAGGCGACAGCCAGCTCGTCGGGAGCAGTCAGGGTGAGGCGTCGAACACCTCGGCGCTCCGCTAGGAGGAGCCGGGGCTCGAACCGGCGACCCTCCGGTTACGAGCCGACCCGCTCTACCTCCTGAGCCAAAATGCAGCCCGTGTGCGTGTGTTGGGGGGGGTTCCTCCAGACTGGGAGACCCAGGGGACCCCCCCCCCCCCCCCGCCGGGCCCCTGAGGTGCGCCTACCTTCCACGCAGTGCTCCACGTCCTCCAGGTTCCTCAGGGTAATCCTCATCAGGCTGGAGTTCAGCAGCAGCTCGTTGCGGTGCACCGGCCAGGGCAGCAACCCCGCCAGGTTCAGGAAGAAGATGCGCGTGTCGCCCGTGGCGACCTGGTTGTCGCAGATGCCGGGGTCCCCGAAGCCGCCGATCATCACCTTGTTGCCGCCGTCCAGCAGGATGTCGCCGTTGACGACGGTCTTCCCTTTGAGGTAGCGCCACACCCTCACCTGCGACCCAGGGAGACGAGGCGGTCAGATCGGGTGTCCTCCCTTCCCAGGGCTGACATACTTGCTTTGTGTTCGACGGAGTGGTACTCGGATAATGCTTTAAGACATGTGTCTATGGATACTACTGGATAATACTATTGTTGTCTACACGTTTTTGTGACGTTTTATATTCCTTGAAATGTCAACCGCCTGGAATCAGGAGGCCTCATTGCACTGAATTTCCATGCATGAAAATGAAGCTTTGCTGTTGCAAATACGGCGGTCTGTCTGTGTAAACTACAGACACTGCCTCAGTGACTGAGGAGCCTCTGAAACAAAGGTTTATAGCAGCAATATAATGCTTATTTGTGTTGACAAAAAAACAGTTTAGGCCTACCACAACTTAAACAATGCCATAGTTGCGGTCTGAGCATGAATAAACATCTAAACATCAAGGAACACGTCCAGGCAGAGGAAACGAGAACAGCGGAAATCCTAATAGAGCAAATAATATGGTAAGAACAGATCACGGCTTGGTCTTATCTGCCTGAGTTCTAAAGCCGGGCTGCTCGTCTCTACAGCCGGCCTGACACCACGCAAGGCGGCTCGATGGATTGGTGGATGGATAGAGTCTGTTGCCATAACATGCTTGTGATGATTACATACTCTGGCAGCCAGCCCTTGTAGCTTTATAATTGGTGACTACAGGAGGAAAGAAAAGTCCCCGCATCCGCTCTATGGATGAAACGGGTGCTTTGAAGAACCACTGCCGACCGGGTACAAATGCATGCGTTCCTGGGAACAAGTTGGAGACAAGTTGCCGGCGCGTTATCTCCGAATGACGGAAGAATGTGAGATGGTCTCCCGTGATCTGAAGTATCACGGGAGACCATCGAGTATTTCCCAGAAAAACATATTTAATCGATCATTAATCGGATAAAACACACACACACAACAACAAGTGGCGTTTATCTTAAATTAAAATACATAGGGGGTTTTGCAGATTCCGATGCATCTGAGTTCACCCAGTTCCATTGCCCGGGTCTGGGACCTACCTTGCAGGAGTATGTGTTGTGCACCGGGTCCATGTTCATGATCTCCTCCACGGTGCCGGTCAGCACGATCTTAGCCTCCTCTTCTCTCTTTTCCAGATCTTGTTCTGGGCAACTTCCATCGCACCTCTGACAGAAAAGCGCCAGTAGAAGCGTGGCCGTCCACCACCACCCCCGCCACACGCACAAGTGTCCCCGCTGCCCTGCTTCCATCTCGGCGTGAGAGGCGCAGAGTTACCGACCGGAAAAAGTTGGTGGAATGAAAAACGCTCCGCCCGGGACCTCGGGAGAACAAACACCGTAGATATACCCTCCGAAACTTCCCGACAAACTAACTCTAATCTCTCTCCTCTTTCAGCCAAACTCGCTGCATCTGCTGCTGCTGCTGCCGGCGGCTGGGAGACAAGGAAGGGGAAGGGATCCCTCTCTCTCTTTCTCTCTCTCAAGGAATGCGCTGCGCGACTCTCTCTCTCTGCGTCTCCCCCCTCCTCACCCGCGCGGCTCTCACAATGACGCCGTCTCGATTTGCATGCAATCTGAATTGCTGATCCGACAAGGCGAAGGGGACCTTCGGGTTTGGGATGCGTGCCGAGAGTAGTGTCACACGCCCCAGTCGGAGAGACGGTGCCTCTGCTGTTGGTCTGCGGGGAAAAGTGCTTTGTCGCTGGGAAAGAGAGAGCGGATGGTAATTGCAGTGCTTTGTTTTCTGGATGCGGCGTGCGTTGGCATTTTTGGTTGGTTGGGTTGAGCGCTGCAGTGTGCAAAGTTTCGCTGTCCTTTTAATTAAAATGAGGTTGGTTGACAATTTAACAACAGTAATTCAAAAAAGTGATTTTAAAACAGACAAAACATAATATTTTTAATTGACAGTTTGGCCTAATTATATTATATATATGTATATGTATATGTGTATATATATATATATATATATATATATATATATATATATATATATATATATATATTTATTTATTTATTTATATGCATCCCATGTATACCATGTATCAATACCAATAGGCTACTGTCTTATTTCAGTGGCGGGGTGTCCTCTAAATATCAGGGTCAGGGGGTCAGTAGGCCCATGGGACCACGTGTGGGCAGGCCTACCCCATAATTGGATCAGACCACTGGGGACCCCCGCCCAAAACGAACCGAAACCACAACACAAAACACAAGGATAATCCTGGAAACGAAAACACTTGTAGTCCTCAGGAATGTAACAGCGTCACAACATAACACCATCCACCGCATGTATGTTTTAACTTATCGTGGAGTTTTAGAATCCGTACATTCTGATGTATCACTGTACGGTTGTGGAATATAAAACGGCATAAACCACATATTGTGATGTATAGCTCGCGGACGTGGAATCTAAAGTAGTGCAAATGACACATTCTGATTTATAACGTGTGTTCGCCGAATACCAAGTAGTACAAACGCCCCTCCTGGCGCATCACGCGTGTATTTATAACGGAAAGCGTTTGGGATGAGATTCGTTCCCAGAATAGCGAGGCACCGGAGACAGATGTAGTGTAGGGTTCCCATTGAGCGATCACACAGATGAACCCTTCTGTAGTGCAGCCGCTGGAGATACCAAACTACACACACATGGCCCTTCCCTGGCTGGGAAACACGTTCCACAGCGCACAACATGCAACACAACCCTGACCCACAACCAAGGATTCACCCGTGGCGAGGAACCCGTCCCTGCGTCGATGTCTAAACGTTACCATCTGTCCGGCTTGTTGCTGTTCCCGGTTTTAAGAACAGACAAGCGCGTACGTTTCCAGCCCTCGGAAGCTGTAATTTTAACTATACGTCTATTCCTGGTGAAATGACAGGCTTCAGTTGGAGAACTGTCCTGCTCACGCTCCCCGGTCTGACAGCGGAACCCAGCCGCTTACTGGACCCGCGAGGAAAGTGTGACTTCTCCTCGTTTGTTTTGCTTTGGAATCCCCTCTTCCCTCGCGTCGAGGGACCGCTGGGGCTATATGTGGAGCTCTGAAGGGTTCGCAGTTTGACCGAACTTTGCAGTTCAAGGCTTTGAGGCCGGTGTGGTTTGGGATGTTTGGATAGCGCCTCATGATGTAATTACTATTAGAACTGCATGTGGAAGGTAGGTCGAATGCTATATAACCTTGCGATTCTTAGTGCTTGGCACTTGATTCTATGAACATCCTTACTGTACCGACAGCGATATCTTGTTGTTTCTTCTTCTTCTGACAAATGTACTGCATATGCCCTAAATGTAAATGTATGTTGAAACACCTTCACACACGTTTACTTTCCCATACGAATCATGGGAGGAAATGGAGGCATGTTGAATAAAGCTGATGATGAGGCTTTATGTTATATTGTCTAGGGGCCTAGACATAGTGACGTACTTAAAAAAAATAATGGCCTGATTAGTTCTCCACATTTCTCAATTCTTCTTTGGAATAACTCCACTGTCTTGAATCAGGAAAATTGGATCGGCGTGAGCGCGACATCCCATAAACATAAACCTCCAGCGCCGTCATAACGCTCCTTTGTCTCTCTGTCACAGCTCGTCTACGGAGCGTTGTCAAGGCGCTCGGTGGAGGGACGGGGGGGGGGGGACGACGACGACGACATGAACCCTATATCCTTGAAGAATTGGAAGACAACATGCCAAATCCTGAGCGGGGTGTTTTACAAGGGGAATGCCTCAGCAACTGTCCAAAACAACCGGGCTGCCAGAAGCAGACAGCGTCTCCAGCTGCGGCGTGGGTCGGCCCAGTCGGCGTGCACAGAGCCCGTGAGAGCCGCTCCTCCTCTGGTGTCGACGCGTCGACGTGCGCGCCCGCTCGCACGCCTCTCGGTAAACTTTCCAGAGCACATGAACCGTCATGCCCCCCGACGGCGTCTGCTTATCCCACAAATATTTCCCGGCGAAGGGCCCGCTGAGCGTCAACAAGCTTTGACAAGCTCCGACATCTCCATAAGCCCCCCCCACCCCCCCCCCCCCCCCTCACTGGCCTTTTGTCAATCAACTCATGTGGCAGATGTAATTACAGTAGAGGAGGGGGGGGCTGGAGGGGGAGGGTGGAGGGGGGGGATTAGGGGGTGGAGGTGGTGGAGGAAGGGTGGATGTTACGGTAGAGGTGGGGTAGAGGTGGAGGGGAGGTATGAGAAGGGTGGAGGTGGTGGAGGAAGGGTGGATGTTACGGTAGAAGTGGGGTAGAGGGTGGAGGGGAGGTATTAGAGGGGTGGAGGTGGTGGAGGAAGGGTGGATGTTACGGTAGAAGTGGGGTAGAGGGTGGAGGGGAGGTATTAGAGGGGTGGAGGTGGTGGAGGAAGGGAGGATGGTACGGTAGAAGTGGGGAGGAGGGGGGGGGGATTAGAAGGGTGGAGGTGGTGGAGGAAGGGTGGATGTTACGGTAGAGGTGGGGTAGAGGGTGGAGGGGAGGTGTATTAGAAGGGTGGAGGTGGTGGAGAGGAGGGTGGATGGGCTGGGCTGGTAGAGGACGGAGGGTGGGTGGAGATGGGTTTGTGTGAGGGGGGGGGGGGGGGGGGTAGAGGGCTAATTGAGCGGAGTGGTTGGGTGGAGGTAGTGGAGGAGGGGGGGGGGGGGGGGGGCGGGCGTGGCTGTCATCGTTCCAGTGCATCACTCAGGTCAGAGATCTCCTTCTCTCTGCCGGGGTGTGTTTTATGAGTTTTAGAACTTCGGAAAGAATGGGCGAGTTGGCGCGTTGCCACGCCGACCCGCCCGCCCGCCACTCCGGAGCGACGTCCCGCCGTAACGAGCGAATCAATAAACACATCGTGAAAAACTGCAAGTACTTCGGCTAACTTCCCTCAAGTCGGGTCACCTTGCATTCAGATTTAATATTCCAGTTTGTACTTTCTATATCATATTTAGACGTTGAAAACGTCTTAATATACTCAAGAACGAATAGTGTGAGCTGAACGTACAGCACGACTATATCATACTATGCCACCATTTATCTGTACTGAACACCTTTTTGACTCAACATTTTTGTTATTTTAACTCTATTCTACAACTCAATCAGGAATACTTTATACTAATCTACTTGGACGTTGTTTTACTGTACCCGTGTAGGATATCATTTTAACTGCACGCTTGTAGGGAAACCATTTCAACTGCACTCTACTCGGACATCATTTAACTGCACACTTGTAGGAAACCATTTCAACTCTACTCCCCTTGGACGTGCTTTTTAACAGTTCTCCTGTAAGACATCACTTTAACTGTACTGGATCATGACATCGTCTTAACCGTTCTCCTCTTGGACACCGTATCCACCACAGTTTCCAGCCGTGAAGGCCCTCTGCGGTGTGCCTCCCGCAGCGCGACAGACGATCCTGGATCGACGCCGGGGCTGTAAACCCATCACAGTTCACCGTAGTTTCAGGTCCAGCCGCGTAAGCGATAGCACGCGATGTGCGCGCTATAAATAATTCACAGAGCACGGTTGTTCCTCGTCTCGCTGTCCTTCTGCGAGGCACATTCCTAGCCCCGATAAGAGGAGCTGTGGTCCAGCGGAGCCGTTTGATTATCACACATGTTCTCACAACATTTCTCCTGTCTCACCACTCCTCCCCCTCTCTCTCCTCCTCCATCTCTCTCTCCCTCACCTCCTACTCTCCTTTATCCTCTCTCTCTCCTCTAACCTTCTCTCCTCTCTGTTTCATTGTGTTGGAAACCGCCAGAACTGGATTTGAGGTCACATATCCATCCATCCATATATATATATAAACATACAGATATACACATACAAACATACATATAAAAATACATACATACATACTTACGTACTGTAGCAACGACAATGCTACATGCCACCCTCCACCTAGGTTTGAGTGGGCTGCTCCAGACATGAGTTTGAAGGACACTTCAAACTCAGAGGGCACCCCCTGAGTGTGTGTGGTGATGGCTGGTTTCACCTGCCATGCTCACTGATGGCTCAATGTGCAGCAACAGGTGTGCAGCCTCACCAGCCCCAGAGTCCAGTCAGTCTGACTCGGGCCAGGTGAGGCTGCTTCATCCCCACAATCCAATACGTACATGCATACAAACATACAGACACTAACGCACACACACACACATCCACACACACACACACACACACACACACACACACTGTCGCTCACAGTCACACACAAGTCTCACAAAGAGGAATTCCTGTGTTATCAGGGGGGGCTGTTGTCTTTTGCTTCTCCAGTGAACTGTGTGCGTGAGCAAATGTGTGTGGGTGGATGTGTGTGTGTGTGTGTGTGTGTGTTGTGTGTGTGTGTGTGTGTGTGTGTGTGTGTGTGTGTGTGTGTGTGTGTGTGTGTGTGTGTGTGTGTGTGTGTGTGTGTGTGTGAGAGAGTGAGTGAGTGTGGGGCGTGTGTATGTGAGTGTTTTTGTGTGTGTGTGTGTCTGTGAGTGTGTGTGAGTGTGTTTATCAGGTATCGGCTTGGGAACAGCGTCCATCTATCTGCTCCACACCAGCACACACTGTGTCCTGTTACCCCTAGTGTCTCTATGACTCTCTCTCTCATTGCCTGCCATGTCTCTCTCTCTCCTTCTATCTCTCTCTCTGTCTCTGCCTCCCCCTCTCTCTCTCTCTCTCTCTCTCTCTCTGCCTCCCGCTCTCTCTGTCTCCCTCTCTGTCTCTCTCTTGCTCTCTCTCTTTCTCTATCTCTCTCTCTTTCTCTCTCTCTCTCTCTTTCTCTCTCTCTCGCTCTCTCTCTCTCCCCCTCTCTCTCTCTCTCTCTCTCTCTCTCTCTCTCTCTCCTCTCTCTCTCTCTCTCTCTCTCTCTCTCTCTCTGCCCCCTCTCTTTTTCTCTCTGTCCACCTCTCATTTCTTCAGCGTGTCTGTCTGCCACATAATATGTCAATGGTCTGCCTGTTTGTCTGTCTGCCTTCTAGTCTGTCTGTCTGCATGTTTCAAAATCAATACTGAAGCCAAGACAGATGGTTGGACAGGCCGAGATAGACAGATAGTTGGATAGACAGAGAGACCGACGGATAGGCAGACAGGAAGACAGACAGACAGAAGGGAGAAAGACAGTCAGACAGTAAGACAGACAAAGACTCTACTTCTTGCGTCAAGGTGTAGTGGGAGGAATGGCATGACACCTGGTTTGATGTCCCAGCATTCACCTGGAATGTACATATTGACCTGGGCCACTCCCACTCTGGCTATACCTCCTCTCTACCACCTCTCTCTCTCCATCCATACCTCTCTCTACCCGCCTCTCTCTCCTCCATCTAAACCTCTCTCTACCGCCTCTCTCTCTGACTCCATACCTCTCTCTACCGCCCCTCTCTCTCTTCATCCATACCTCTCTCTACCACCTCTCTCTCTCCATCCATACCTCTCTCTAACCGCCTCTCTCTCTCCATCTAAACCTCTCTCTCTACCCGCCTCTCTCTCTCCATCCATACCTCTCTCTACCGCCTCTCTCTCTCCATCTAAACCTCTCTCTACCACCTCTCTCTCTCCATCTAAACCTCTCTCTACCGCCTCTCTCTCTCTGACTCCATACCTCTCTCTACCACCTCTCTCTCACTCCATACCTCTCTCTACCACCTCTCTCTCACTCCATACCTCTCTCTACCACCTCTCTCTCCTCATCCATACCTCTCTCTACCGCCTCTCTCTCTCCATCCATACCTCTCTCTACCGCCTCTCTCTCTCCATCTAAACCTCTCTCTACCACCTCTCTCTCTTCATCCATACCTCTCTCTACCGCCTCTCTCTCTCCATCTAAACCTCTCTCTACCGCCTCTCTCTCTCCATCTAAACCTCTCTCTACCACCTCTCTCTCTTCATCCATACCTCTCTCTACTGCCTCTCTCTCTCACTCATACCTCTCTCTACCGCCTCTCTCTCTCCATCTAAACCTCTCTCTACCGCCTCTCTCTCTCCATCTAACCTCTCTCTACCGCCTCTCTCTCTTCATCCATACCTCTCTCTACTGCCTCTCTCTCTGACTCCATACCTCTCTCTACCGCCCAGGGGCGGATCTAGAAAAATATTCATGGGGTGGCAAGAGGGGGACAGGAGATTTTGAGGGGTGGCACCCTCTGGCAGAAGTATATACAGTATGCCGATTTAATTAAAGCCATACTAATCAATATTTACTTGGAAAGCCCCCACATTTAGATATTTTGACTCAATAACATTATATTTAATTTATTGTGGGATGAGTAAAGCCTTACATTTAAACATAAAAGGTTTCAGACAAAATGTAATAAATTATTACTGAATAATTACAAAATCCACCTGCCTTACAACAAACAGCTGCACTATTACACCAGCAGGGGTATGGGGCTAAAAATATATGCAAAGAGAGCTGCAATATGTACTTTAGTTAACAATAAGTTGGCATTGGTCCATGAGATATTCCTATCAGATGTCAATCATCAGTCCAACTTGAGTGCAAATATCACTTTATTCACCGATTCCAATAATTTACATACAATGCCACCCTCAAAGTGCGGTGACATAGAATAACTCCAAAAGTAGAGTGTATTACCTGCATGCTTGGAAGAGCCAAATGGGGATTCAGGGGAAGTGCTATCAAAGATTTCCCTCTCTTTCTTTTTTTATATCTTTAATTTCTAAGTATTTAAGACCTTTTGGGTTTACCTTATTATTTTTTTTGCTCTTGATGTGAAGCTTGTTTTATTATTAATTATTGATGACTTATATTGGTTTATAAAAGTTCAGACAGGTGTGCAACCAAGTAGATTAGAGATGGCCATTTGTAAATTATTTACAGAAGATGACTTGCATTTTGTTGTCCAAGTACCTTGGACCTTGGTTCAATGACAATAAAGTTTAATATAATCAAATCGAATGACTGTTGATACAAAAGGAGGCACATGAAGTTAACGGTCAGGAAAACCAGCTGAGTGTAGAAGGGTTTGTGTTTGTTAGCGCGTCTTTAGCGCGGATTGCAATTCTTATTGCAGCCTGCAGGGTTATGCGAGAAACATACGGAGGGACGCGGTTGTTGAGCTCCGCCGCCCCACATTGCATGACACGTTAAACTCAACTAGAATCGCCACCATCAATTTGATATCAACAGAACAAAAATAGTCGGAAAGCTACAGAAACTATAGATAGTTAATGTGAATAATCACATTATTAAAAATAAACTTGGAGCAATGATTTACTGGGGAACAATTTTTTTGGGAGAATGCTTTTGCAGGGAGTTCGCCGCCCCACCTGCCATACGGCACGCGCCTGCTATGCAGCTATAAAGGCCTATTTAGGGTCGTTTTAGACGCAGAGACGTAAGCACGTCTAAAACAAGGGACTTGTTTTAGACAAGTTTTGATTTACGGTTCCCGTAAGGTTCCTTAAGGATTGCGCGTGTTGCAAGGGGATTCTCCGCCAGAACAGTAGGGGGAGCAACGAACGAATCTGTGGAAGTGGAAATCGCTGGCTTGTTTATATTTATAATCATAGCCGCGGAAACGTATTCTCAGCAGGGGGTGCTGGAAAAAAAACTCAGCCTGGACTAGACTCGCAACTCGCTACATTGATAAAAAAAGATATACAGCAGCGCAGCTCAATTGCACCAGTGCATGCGCGCACAGTCGAAAATCGATCGTTGTGTTCACACCATGGTTCACATCCAGCTGCTCACAGAACAAGTTTAGCGCGCCACCGCTCCCCTCACACTTTTTCATATAACTTTTTTTCAGCACTAGGTCATATGAGCATTAAATAAATGCTGCGTCTCAACATGCCTTGGACAGCAGCGACGATGACCCGCTTTGCCACGGGCCGAAACAGTTCGGAGCGACCACAGCCAGAGCGAACACAGCGGGGCAGAGGAGTGTCAGGAATAGTCTTTGGTGTACACATCAGTACGGCCTATTTGCACTACTGTTTAGTGGCAATGCAGTGTTTTATTCTATGCCTTTAATTTTCGTATATTATTTCAATGAATACAATTTATTTATTTATAAAAACAAGATCTGGTCTTCAAATCTTTTTTCCAAACATAGGTCGGGTTTGTGTTTATATTCAGACCAATACGGTACAGCGGGCGCTCACATGACGTTAAGCATTTCCAGGTGCATAATGTGACGCTTCAGAACCTAAAATCCCGTTTCTCCCCGTTGACACGACAACACATAACCGGCGTTTTCAGAAATCTCCACTTTGGCCGGAGTTTTTAGAAATAATCGTTTTCTGTGATAAGACAGGGCCTCAGACAGGGGGTGCGGCAGCACCCCCAGCACCCCTACTTCCCGCGGTACTGTTTATAATTATCATAATTCGTTCTTGTGTTTTCTTCTTCTCCTTCTTCAAAATTCTTCATTCGCTTCTGTCACGGGCCCAGGCCTTTTAAAAATGGCGCTATTATGCTGTAAAACCGGAAATGTGAGACTCCTGAAAGGATGTGGTTAGCTGGCCAATCACAGTCTTTGCGAGCTGCGTAGGGCCGTAGTGTTTTAGACGCATAGTCAGGAATTTGGGCCGACGCACTTAAGCACGTAAGGGGGGATATTTTACCGCGCAAGGGGGGGTTATGTATCTTACGTGCTTACGCGTTACGTCTAAAACAGAGCATATATCGGCCTTAAGGCATTCCAATCTTAACTTAAGTCTTTAACTATGATGTTTCTGTAATACACAGCCCTGCTCTTTTCTAATTATTATAATTTCTTTATAGATAGACGGTTGATCAGTATTACCTCAAGAATGTAGTCTCTCTGCCGCGCCGCTTGCTTCGTTCGTTTGGAGGTCTCTCGCGCCTTCCTTGTATTCAAAATCAGTGCCGGCGGGAGTCTCGGGGAGGGGGGGGGGGGGGGGGGGCAGGCGGGATGGGGCAATATTTCCTGGTTGCATTCACTTGCAGTCAGACTTTTAAAACTCGCTTTTGTAAATGTCTTGTAAAAGCAAAAAAAAAAAAAAAATAATGAATTTTGCGCTGCCAACTGGGGTGGCAGCTGGGGTGGCAAGGCTTTTTTTAGGGTGGCAGTTGCCACCCCATGCCACCCCAGTAGATCCGCCCCTGCTACCGCCTCTCTCTCTCACTCCATACCTCTCTCTACCACCTCTCTCTCTCCATCTAAACCTCTCTCTACCGCCTCTCTCTCTCCATCTAAACCTCTCTCTACCGCCTCTCTCTCTTCATCCATACCTCTCTCTACTGCCTCTCTCTCTCACTCCATACCTCTCTCTATCGCCTCTCTCTCTCTCTCTCTCCATCTATACCTCTCTCTAGCGCCTCTCTCTCTCACTCCATACCTCTCTCTACTGCCTCTCTCTCTCCAGCTAACCCTCTCCCTCTCTCTACCTCTATACATCTCTCTCTATACATACTGCAAAGGGGGAGACAGGCAGGGAGACAGACAGGGGGAGACAGGCAGGGAGACAGTGGTATCTGTCTTGTGTAGAGGTGTGATGTTTCCTGTTGCTGTCATTGATTATACACATGAGATGGCTGCTATCTTCCTAGAGTTGCACACACACACAAACATACACACACACAGACACACACACACACACAGACACACACACATACATACACAAACACACACACACACACACACAGACAAACACACCCGCACAAACACACACACACAGAAACAGACACACACGCACACACACACACACACACACACACACACACACACACAGAAACAGACACACACGCACACACAGACACACACACACACACACACAAACACACACACAAACACTAACACACACACACACACACACACACACACACGCGCACACACACGAAGCATGGATCTCTCTACCTGGCTCTGCATCAGTTGAGACGTCTCTATGTCTTTATGTTACAGATTGATGGATTGGACGGCTATCTCAAACCATCAATCCGTAGGCTAAGGTGCCTGGCAACCATCTCTGCCAGTCGCTTTGTACCTCAAACTGCTGAGGTACCTCAAACTGCTGTCTGTATGTCCATCCAGCTGTCACTCTCTGTCTGTCCGTCTGTCACTCCATCTCTTTGTATTTTAAAATGACTTCTCCTTCTGTCTCTACATCCAACCATCTGTTAAACGGCCTGCGTGTCTGTCTGTTAAAACATTACACTGTGTGTCTGTCCTTCTGTCTGTCTGTCTGTGCTTCACTGGTCCCCCCATCCTGACTCACAGCGTGTCCGCAATAAGGAACAGAGCCCGGGATACGACCGTGTGCTCCGGGCGGAGAGACCTCGGCTGGTCTCTCCTCCTCTGCTAGCGCCAGACCGCGTGCAGCCGTGACGGCCTCCCTCTGTGAGCCGAACCACCGGCGACCTGCCTCCCGCCATCCATCACGGCCCCTCGGATCAATCTCTGAGTATGCTCGCAGTGAGCAGCGTCCGACTGCAACGTAACGCACTCTCGTCCTCTAAAGACAAGCAAGGATGCAGTTCATCAAACCCCTCCGCAGTCGTCAATCTCCATAGTGGCCGGCCATGCATGTACGATTATAATTTATGGTCATAAAAACCTTTGGATGGTAATACTTTTGCGGGGGGGAGGTGGAGGGGGAAGGGGGGGGGGGGGGGGGGGGGGTTGGAAGAGGGTCCGTGACGAAACATCCGTCACCTGATCCGTCTGAAGGAGGCAGTGAAACGTTTACCTCCTCCACCCTCAGCCAAGTATCATAAGCAAGCCAACACACATATCTAATGCATCCTCCGAACCCCAGCCAACCACTACCACCATCACCCCCACGCCGTCTCGTTTATGCTGAGTGGGCAGGATTTACAGGCGGACATTTTGTTTTAATGGCGGCCATTCATTGACTCCGACCAGCGCTCCTGGCACGCGGCTCCTCGGGTCCATTAGGAGATGAGTCCTCTGGGAACGCCCTGACTGACCCCAGCCCCGACCGGAACAGACCGGAGTAGACGAGTCCAGAGCAGACCAGAACAGACCAGAACAGACCACAGTAGAAGAGTCCAGACCAGACCAGAACAGTTCAGAGAAGATAGAACAGACCAGAGCAGCCAAGTCCAGAGCAGACCAGAACAGTTCAGAGTAGACAGAACAGTCCTTGCCCAGATCAGACCAGAGTAGCCGATTCCAGATCAGACCAGAACCGATCAAAGAAGACCAAAACAGATCAGAGTAGACAGAACAGAATTCACCCAGAACAGACCAGACTAGGCGAGTCCAGAGCAGATCGGTAGAGACTAGACCCAGACCCAGACCCAGACCCAGATCCAGACCCAGACCAAGACCCAAAGCCAGTCCAGACTAGGCTAGAATAGACTACATCAAGACCAGACCAAACCAAACCAGCTCAGACTAGACCAGAACAGACAAGACCAACTCAGATCAGACCAGATCAATGTAAACCAGTTTCTGACCAGACCAAACCAATGATCCTCCTCTCGATCCTTCCCATTCCATCCCATGAGCCTATCCAAGGCCAGACCGGGTCTACTCGACCCTCATCAGACTGAAATGAGGTCCACTCCAGCAGAACGTGGCCCTGGGGTGTGTGGCCATCCATCATCCTTCTCTCTCCCCGGTGCCTGTCTGTCTGTCTGTCTGTCTGTCTGTCTGTCTGTCTGTCTGTCTGTCTGTCTGTCTGTCTGTCTGTCTGTCTGTCTGTCTCCGCCGTGGGACACGTCCACGCTAAAGTGGACCATCACGGCTCGCATCGACCGGGTTTGAAACGGCCCCATTCCCACTGCGATGTGCAGCGTGGGCAGTTTTGAGAACCGATGAGTACCCGCTATCCGCTCCCCGCCGTCCCGCGGTGAGGCAGTGAAGGGAGGGCCCCCGACGTCCCCTTGTGGGGGGTCAAGGAGCCTCGCTGTGGGGGAGGGGCTGGGTCAGAGGGGACCCTCATCTCCATAAGCTGGGTTTAGCCCCGCTCTCTCCCCTTAACGCCACGTGACGCGTTAAGCACACCGGTCGGGGTCATACATCCCATAATATGAAGGAATCGGCACAAATCAGTAGTCGGCCTGTGTGTGTGTGTTTGTGTGTGTGCATGTTTGTGTGTGTGTGTGTGTGTGTGTGTGTGTGTGTGTGTGTGTGTGTGTGTGTGTGTGTGTGTGTGTGCGTGCGCGTGCGTGTGTGTGTGTGTGTGTGTGTGTGTGTGTGTGTGTGTGCAAGTCTATGCGTGTGTGTGTGAGTGTGTGTGAGTGATTGTGTGTGTACGTGTATATGTGTGTGTGTGTATGTGTATGAGTTTTTTTTGGTGATTGTGTGTGTGTGTGTGTGTGTGTGTGTGTGTGTGTGTGTGTGTGTGTGTGTGTGTGTGTGTGTGTGTGTGTGTGTGTGTTGCGTATGTGTGAGTGTGTTTTTGCATTTCTTTGTGACCCGGTGTGTCTCTCTGGGGCTGGTCTCTCTGCGGCTGGTCTCTCTGTGGTTGGTCTCTCTGTGATGGGTCTCTCTGTGGCTGGTCTCTCTGTGGTGGGTCTCTCTGGGGCTGGTCTCTCTGTGGTGGGTCTCTCTGGGGCTGGTCTCTCTGTGGCTGGTCTCTCTGTGGCTGGTCTCTCTGTGGCTGGTCTCTCTGTTGCTGGTCTCTCTGTGGTTGGTCTCTCTGGGGTTGGTCTCTATGGGGCTGGTCTCTCTGTGGTGGGTCTCTATGGGGCTGGTCTCTCTGCGGTTGGTCTCTCTGCGGTGGGTCTCTCTGTGGTGGGTCTCTCTGGGGCTGGTCTCTCTGTGGCTGGTCTCTCTGTGGCTGGTCTCTCTGTGGCTGGTCTCTCTGTTGCTGGTCTCTCTGTGGTTGGTCTCTCTGTGGTTGGTCTCTATGGGGCTGGTCTCTCTGTGGTGGGTCTCTATGGTGCTGGTCTCTCTGCGGTTGGTCTCTCTGCGGTGGGTCTCTCTGTGGTGGGTCTCTCTGGGGCTGGTCTCTCTGGGGCTGGTCTCTCTGTGGTTGGTCTCTCTGTGGTGGGTCTCTCTGTGGCTGGTCTCTCTGCGGTGGGTCTAACAGGCAGGTCCTGTGTCAGGATCTCATCTTGTCTCTGACTGAACAGCAGAGCCCGCTGCACCATCATCACTTCCTCCTCTTCCTCCTCTTCCTCCTCTTCCTCCTCAGCAGACCCTTTCATCCTCCGGAGAGCTCCTCAGCTGAATCGGCTGATTGGCCCGGAGCCATCTGCCCGTCCTCTACCCGGACATCGCCTCTGAAGTGATTGGGGGGGGGGGGGGGGGGGCAGGAAGACCATAGACCCATGGCGGTTTAGCTGTACTGAGCAGAATGAAACCTTGACAGCACTGAAGTGAAATCAGCCCACGTGTCAGAAACCCATAAGGATATGTATCATCACACACGCATTAGTAGTGCTAGGCTTAGTTATAATACTCTAAGCATGAGGAGAAGAATTGTGGTAAGTAGCATGAATATCAGTAGTCAAATCTGAGAAGTCATTAGAGTAAAGTAGATTCGAGCAGAGGAGAGTATATTTTATATTGAGTATAGTGCGAGAGTCATCTTATCATCTGGGAACTAAAGGCTTGCTAGTTCAATCTCCGGGCTCCTCATGTCTTCACTAACCGACCATGACCGCTGCCGCGCGTGCAGTGTGAATGAATGAATTCATGCATATTGGGTGAGATATTAATAAAAGCGTGGGAACAGAGACAGAGGGAGAGAGGGCATATCCAGCTGGGTTCAGCCTCAGACCAGGAACCAGACCCACCACCACCGACCTCAGCCCCGACCAGATGCTCCCCTCTCCCAGCCTGCCTCCCCCAGACCTCCCCTGGAATCTGAGGCGCACCACCAGCAGTGGTACACCAGGGAAAGGGAATGATGACAGATGAGGGAATGAGGGAGAGAAGGAGGAGGGATAGATGGATGGGCGGGTTTATGAGGATGAATTGATTGATGGATGGAACGGACGTAGATGGAGGGATGGATCAGGTTTGAGAGTTGATGGGGTTGACGAAGACGGGGATCAGGGTTGGGAGGTGATGGGGTTAAAGGAGGAGGTTATCAGGTATGGCAGGTGATGGGGTTGACGGAGGAGGTGATCAGGTATGGCAGGTGATGGGGTTGATAGAGGAGGTGATCAGGTTTGTGAAGTGATGGGGTTGACGGAGGAGGTTATCAGGTATGGCAGGTGATGGGGTTGACGGAGGAGGTTATCAGGTATGGCAGGTGATGGGGTTGACGGAGGAGGGTATCAGGTATGGCAGGTGATGGGGTTGACGGAGGAGGTTATCAGGTTTGTGAAGTGATGGGGTTGACGGAGGAGGTTATCAGGTATGGCAGGTGATGGGGTTGACGGAGGAGGTTATCAGGTATGGCAGGTGATGGGGTTGAAGGGGGAGGTTATCAGGTTTGGCAGGTGATGGGGTTGACGGAGGAGGTTATCAGGTATGGCAGGTGATGGGGTTGAAGGGGGAGGTTATCAGGTTTGGCAGGTGATTGGGTTGAAGGAGGAGGTTATCAGGTTTGGCAGGTGATGGGGTTGACGGAGGAGGTTATCAGGTTTGGCAGGTGATGGGGTTGATAGAGGAGGTGCTCAGGTTTGTGAAGTGATGGGGTTGCTTTAACTCTTAAGTCACTTAGCCGTGCCTTTTACCGAATCCTTAAAGCCTGCAGCTTACAGTGCAGAAAGCCAGATACACCACACTAACTGTACGTCCACACCAGGAGCGACCAAAGCGTCAAAGACGCTCTGGTCGCTCACAAAGTTTCGCTGCGAATTTTTCTGTTCGCTTTGGTCGCTCAAGTCGCTCATGACGTACAATTCAATTATGCAGACGCATTTAAAGGAACCGTATGCGTTTAGTAGGCCCTACAGACAGCCACATCAAATAGTGAACTCTCCCATACACCTTGGCCATATTGCCGAGACGGTTTTGCTTGTTCGATAAAGTGCTTCGACAACAAGTAGGACAGTGATTCCCCCCAATATAAAAAAAATCTTAAAATGTAGGCTAATTACAACCGAGAACAAAAAACCCTGCGTGCTGTAATAGTTAAAATATGTTTCACTGATCTGGATCTGCAAATCATGATCTGCACTCATTCGTCGCATTCAAAACAAATAGACGTTGGGACACATGGCTAATTTGCATACGTGCACAGGACTGGTTGGCTCCGCAAGGCAAATAATGGAACATATCTATCTATCTATCTAGGCCTTTCTGTCTATCTATCTATCAACGCGTGTCTAGTTTTAATGTGATGTATTGTGTGTATTATCCAGTCAGACTTGTTCTGTGTGGTATTGTAGGCTACTGTCCTGTGTGGGACGAACCACCTAAATGGATTCCCGACGATTTGTGTCGTTTGGTATTAATAAAGACTTGACTATCTATCTATCTAGACTATTTAATTAAAAATTATTCACCTCAGGCTCCGTGAATAGTGGGGAATAGAGGGATAAAAGACAAGAGATATATCCCTTGTCATTTATCCCTCGTCTTGTCGATTAGTTTGTTTATGTGACGATTTCAAATAGGCCTACTATTTTGGTTTTGTTTAAAGCATGCTACACGCGATTGGTTGGTTAGATTGGTGGCATGCAGAGCAAATTATAATGATTCCCGCTTAAATACGAACGTTCTAGATGTAGCCTATAAATACTCCCGCTTATCATCACTTGATATCCAAACCACTATGGCGTTTCGATCTCTGAACTGAAAAAGGGTGGGTTCGTACAACACCGGGTGCCCAGTTACAGCCGCGATTATACTTCAGCCGACATTTTGTTCAGTGAGTGAATAAAGGTAGGTAGGAACCAAAGTGCCTGCCGATGTTCCCTGGGATCCACGCAAGCGAAGAGCGTCTACATTCCGATTGGCTGTCAGTGTTTGGTCGCTGAAGCGAATAATAGTCATTTGCATAAAGTTAAAAAGTTTTCAACTTCTTTTTGACGCTCTGGTCGCTCAACTTTGGCCGCTGGTAGCGTTGGTCGCTTTGGTCGCTCTGGTCGCTCTTGCCCATAGAAAGTGAATGACTTCCGGCGATTTGGTCGCTCAATTCGCTTCTGGTGTGGACGGACAGGCAGGGGATGGCAGGCAGGGGATGGCATCAATGCCAATTGGAAGGCTGCCGACATTGGGGATCGAACCCAGCCTGTGGAAGTGAAATGCCCCCCCCCTCTCCCTAGCTATATCTCTCCCTTTCCCCCTCTCTTCCTCACCCACTCTCTGCCACTCTCTCTGTGCCTCTCTCTCGCTCTGTCGCTCTCTCCAGCTCTGCGATGAACAGAGTGGCAGAATGAGTCCGAGGGGGAAACATTTAGTGGAGGATCACTGAGTGGAGAGACAGAACGCAAATCGGATGGGCGAGCGAGAGGAATTCAGTGGAAAGAGCGGGAAAGCCTGGAGGTGAGGTAAGCGATGACAGCGAGGAAGACGATGAAAGTGACGAAGAGCACCCCACTGTCTGTCTTTCACTCGACGATAAGGCCTGCGAAGCGTGTCGGGACAGGATGGCTATCTGAAAAAGAGAGAGAGGGAGAGAGAAAGAGAGAGAGAGCAAGAGAGAGAGAGGAGAGAAAGAGAGAGAGAGAGAGAGCGAGAGAGAGAGAGCGAGAGAGAGAGAGAGAGAGAGCGAGCGAGAGGGAGGGAGGGAGGGAGGGAGGGAGGGAGAGAGAGAGAGAGAGAGAGAGAGAGAGAGAGAGAGAGAGAGAGAGAGAGAGAGAGAGAGAGAGAGAGAGAGAGAGGGCAAGAGAGAAATGGAGAAGAGAGGATGAGCAAGATGGAGAGACAGATAAATAAAGAGAGATATCAGATTTGTGTGTGTGTGTGTTTGTGTATATTGTGTGAGCCTGGATGAGTGATGAGTGTTATGATATATAATTTATTAGGTACCTGAATCATAATGATAATGTTATGTTACCACATGTACATACGTTTGATTTGGCAGCAGTCACCGTGTCATTTCATGCCAATAAAACTTGACAGCATGCCAGTACATCCCTGAAACTTTGCATTGAAATTTGAGCCCGAGAGAAACAGATGGAAGGCAGGACAGATAATGATAGGAATTCATATAAAGAGGGACAAGGTGAACAAGAGAGAGAGAGAGAGAGAGAGAGAGAGAGAGAGAGAGAGAGAGAGAGAGAGAGAGAGAGAGAGAGAGAGAGAGAGAGAGAGAGAGAGAGAGAGAGAGAGAGAGAGAGAGAGAGTGAGAGACAGAGAGAGAGTGAGAGAGAGAGAGAGAGAGAGAGAGAGAGAGAGAGGGGGGGGAGAGAGAGAGGGATACATAAGGAGAGAGAGAGAGAGAGAGAGAGAGAGAGAGAGGGAGAGCGAGAGAGAGGGAGAGAGAGAGAGAGAGAAAGAGAATCAATGAAATAAGAAATAGAGATAGAGGGAGAGATGTCTGACGTGCCAGTGGGGAGGGCCAGGACACAGAGATGGCTGGAAGCGGGGAGAGACGGGGACGTTATTATCAACAGAGTGACCCTCCCGGTAGCCAAACACACCACCTGGTAATGTTTACCCTCTCGCACCTGTTCTCTCTAATCTAACCCCTCTCGGTACACTCCTCTGCCCCCGTGGTGAGCACACAGCTGGACCGCTCCCTGCCGAAACCCATGACTTATAGACTGGGTATAGCTTCAACCGCAGTACTACACGATCGCACACATCGACACACTCAAACACACGCAGACACACTCACAGCCACAGACATGCAAACAATCGCATACACACACGGACGCAGACGCAGACACACTCAAAGACACAGACATGCAAACACTCGCACACACATCCAAAATATTCCCAGATGAAGGGTGCATATTATGTGTGCATTACATGAGGCCGTTAAACGTGCACGCTGCTCTGTTCATAAACACACACCACAGGCCTGTTTGTACACGCGGCTTTGGCCCACCTACACCTGTTCATGCAGCACAGCCGCTTCCACCCGAACACCATCAAAGAGGTCTGCCGCACATTAAGCCACGGGAGGGAGGGGGGCTACACTCACGAACAGCACAAACAAACTACAGGAGCCTGGAGGCTAAGCCCTACCTGGCTGAGGGATTGGCCTGGGCTTCTAGGTGGAGGTGGGTGGGGTCTGGAGAACACCTGGGCCAGGTATGTCTCAGGTAAGCTCATCGAGACCCAAAACCACAAAGTCTGGCCTGACTGTGTACTGTGTACCATTCTGCAGACAAGTTTGCATTTGTGTGCGTGGATTTGTTTGAGAGAAAAGTATTCCCTTTAATGCTTTATTTGGTTGCCAACTGAGGATGTGTTCCAATTGTACTCTTGGAGCGATTCCGCTCACACTCCATCACTATTGTATGAGTGTTCCAATAAAGAACAGCTCAGCTCCAGACGAATCGTCTGGGGCCCGTGGGTCAGCGTGTCCTACACAGGAAGGGTTTTGGAGACGTTTCGACTCCATCATTACACCTACGCTCAAACAGCAAGACATTTATTCAGTTGGCTATTTCAGGGGGGGAATTTTCTTTGCGATATTTCAGCATAAATATTGCAACACTCACATAAAAATAAGTTTGATTCTCTATAGTTACTGACTTCTTTGCAACATCTTGGGTTCAAGTCCAGGTTATCTGTGTCCTCTCGCAGAGTGCAGATAAGAATGCAGGGTAGCCATTAGCCCTGAATGCAGATAAAGGGATTTTCACACACCCAGGGAGCCACTTGAAAGAGAAAGTCGGGTTCAGCTGCAGTTGGAGTTGGTTAAATCAAAGTCTTATCGTTGGATTGCAAACCAAAAGTGTTACCGTTGACGTATTTGCTGATTCCGAGAGCAGGCATGAGCTAAATAAAGTGCCTCACTATGAGTTCACCGCCCCTCTCTCTCTTTATATGCGCAAATGGACGCCATGACCTTTGATTATGCAAACACATCACTCAGTCTTAAGGTTAATGCTTTCGGTTGTTTGGAAGGGCGAAGGTATTTGGTGGATGCCAAATGAGACTGGACAGTGAACGGTTTTGTTATTGAGTGCCATCCATTGCGACACATCAGCGGCACTTAAGGCCCAAGCAATGCTGCTGAGGAAGAAGGAATGTTGTTTGGTCATACTGCACGGGGTCCAACAGCTACAGCGCTAAACACTGGAGTGCAACTTGGGCCTACTTGAAGTTCGGTTTTTATGGACAGGGAAAATAAAACAAGGAGGCTGATCAGTCTGTTATTTGAGTCAGTAAAAGCCTGCGTGTGTCGGATGAAACCTTTCTTTAAGCATGATTATGGCTAATGATGGGGGAAATGGTAATATAAATGATGATGATTATAATGATAGAGAAGGGAGGAAAAAAGTGTTCTGACATTTAAACAGGATACATCTGATTCTGCTGGAGGACTCTAATCGCTGTAGCCTTCTGCACGGTGGTAAATGTCGAACTTGAAGAGCTATAATTAAACAGCCAGACTTAATTTCAGTGTGCATTAGCAACAAACGTTACGTTTGAACGGCCCCCCGCAAAAACACATCTCAATCAAATCACGCCCGTATCCTTGGGCTATGTCTCCCTCTTGAGGCGGAACTGGTCATGACATGGCGGTTTGTTCTAAAGAAGTTCACAGATACACATAAATGGTCTTTCACTGTCGTTGGCAATTGAAGTACTTTAGAGGGCGCTCCGAGCTTATGGGACATCAGTGACAGGGGTGTGCTGCTTTATGCATACCTAGGTGAGGTTGAAATTGTGTGCGGAGTTGTGTTAAAGGCACCCAGTGCAACTTTATGTAAACATTCAATGAAAAATAAACATTCAATTTCTAGTCTTTTTTACACGTAGTAAGTTTCAATAACTCCATACCATTACATATCGACATTCAAGGAGCAAAGATGAGACGTCGTTGTGTGGTGAGAACTGATAGAAAATCGTAAACAACAACAATCGCCGGGTGGGGAGAAGCCATTTTTCCATTGACTGGAAGCCTGCTTTATTTATTGTAGGTTACAAAAAATAAAGAAAATGGCGGCATTGTTGTTGTTATCGATTTTGTATCAGTTCTCACCACACAACGACGTCTCATCTTTGCTGCTTAAATGTCGGTATGTAATGGTATGGAGTTATTGAAACTTACTACGTGTAAAAAAGACTAGAAATTGAATGTTTATTTTTAAGCCTCGAAAGTTGCACTGGGTGCCTTTAACCGAGTTGAAGTTGGTAATCTATCTTGTTTCCATGAGTTCTCCTATCTCAAATAGCCTATGGCTATAATTTATTATGGGGTTGCTATATCATTGTTTTATAATGAAATGTAATGTAGGCCTACATTCATTTTAAATATTTTTTCTAAGGAGCGTTTCTGAGCACTTATATCCATATATATTTTTAATAAACTTAAAAATCACAGCATTGTTTAAAAGTTGCAACCAAAACGTGGATTCCCTCCATTCCGTTATCTTTGTACAAAAGTATGCGCCCGAAAGCGCAACTCGAGCTGCTCGAACACGCCGCACGGACGCAGCCGGCGGAGCCCGAACACAACAACAGCCACCCAGTACGGTGTCCTCTGGTAGAAAGCTCACGAGTCAAACTAGCGCTGTACGATGACAGACAGCCTGCAGAGATTGATGAATATAGATTAAGTGGCGCAGAAATCGAAAACGTAAGTGATAAACGGCGGTTGACAACTTTTGCAACAGAGTAGACCACTACATTGACACTGGAGCGACTAGCAGGGATGCAGGCTACGTTAGCTCATGCTAACCTCACCTGAGCCATGCAGGCATGACAGACGCCTGGGAACTCAATTCCTCCCGTTGGACTACGAGACATCTTGCACTCTGTTTACATACACCAGGAACATTAAACCCCAACACCCCGGGGTCGTGTGTAAACCTGTTTTCGAGACATTTGACCTGCCGAGCTAGCGAGTGTTGACAGTAACGTTAGCATGTGTACAACAACATTGGGTAGCAGCAGGCTGCTAAATCAATGATCTTTATTGTTTCATTCTTACTTTGATTTGCATTTTATAGTTGACCATTGCACACGATCACTCCTCTGCGTTACGCTGTTCCCACCACACCATGTTTACTTGCAGACCCGGCCGTCGACATGGTGGTCATGTCGGGCACAGCCACCGTGCTGCAGCAGTTCGTCAGCGGGCTGAAGAGTCGGAATGAAGACACCAGAGCCAAGTCTGCCAAGGACTTGCAGCATTACGTGACCACAGAGCTCAGAGAGGTGAGTGACACACAATTCATCCGTCTTCTACCTGAGTTTGGTGTTGCCCACGACGCGGTCCCTGTCTAGGCACATGCTATCGTCTCTGACAGATGCTGTCACATCGCTGATGCTGTATGTGTTGTGTTTTTATGCATACTCAGTTGAGCCAGGACGAAGCCACTACGTTCTACGATGAGTTGAACCACCACATCTTCGAG
Organism: Gadus macrocephalus; assembly: GCF_031168955.1. NCBI lineage: Eukaryota > Metazoa > Chordata > Actinopteri > Gadiformes > Gadidae > Gadus > Gadus macrocephalus. The sequence goes on from NC_082382.1 coordinate 24,297,621, forward strand.
CTGGTGTCCAGCTCTGATGTGAACGAGAAGAAAGGAGGAATTCTCGCCATCGGTAAGTCTCTGTTCCAGTACGATTACCGACTCAAAACCATCCACCGTCATCCCCTCAAATACTAGAAGGTCATTTTTACTATTTAGTAGCCGCGGCTTCTATCCAAATAACATTTTCACGTGCATGTCTGTAAGGTGAAGATGGGGGTTCTGGCATCTTGCTCAGCATGCCTTCAAGTAAACTGCTCACATTTGGGGGTTCGAACCCAGATCCCTTCGGCTGGGAGACCCTAACCACTCGACTCTCCATAGACCCCTTAAATAAGCCATTAAGCTTACATGAGCTCATGTGTTGACGGTTGAGACATGTTGGGACATCGCGGTCTAACGGGACTAATAATCAACGGCTCGTTCCCCAGTGAGTCTGATCGGCGTGGAGGGAGGCAACGCCACCAGGATCAGCCGCTTCGCCAACTACCTGCGAAACCTGCTGCCCTCCAGCGACCCCGTCGTCATGGAGATGGCGTCCAAGGCCATGGGACACCTGTCCATGGCGGGGGACACCTTCACGGCCGAGTACGTGGAGTTCGAGGTGAAGCGGGCGCTGGAGTGGCTCGGAGCGGACCGCAACGAGGGCCGCCGCCACGCCGCCGTGAGTTGAGCGCCGTGACCACGCCGGGGTCGACGTCACAAACGGGTTTCGATCGTGTTTGCTTTGAGTTGTGTTTACGTCACAACTGTCTTTTAGCAGGCGTGTGTGTGTGTGTGTGTGTGTGTGTGTGTGTGTGTGTGTGTGTGTGTGTGTGTGTGTGTGTGTGTGTGTGTGTGTGTGTGTGTGTGTGTGTGTGTGTGTGTGTGTGTGTGTGTGTGTGTGTGTGTGTGTACATGTCCGCAGTCACTTCCAGGTGAGGCTGACGCATAAAAGCATACTATAGATATCAGATACAACATAGATGCAACTTTATTGATCCCCCGAGGGAAAATTCCTTTGTTACATCACAGCAGAGGTGGAAAACACAGGATATAATACATTACAATGAAAAATACAAAGTAGTGCTAAGGAAAATAAAATAGTTTCTGAAGTAAGGACAAACGGTATAAACAGTATAAACAGTATAAATTATAAAGTGGCCCAGTAAGGTGACTGTAAAAGTACTGCTGAATCAAGTTTAAAACAGACCGACTGGACAGAGTAGCTAAAGGAGTTGGAACACATCATCGATTTTTAATTGGTGATTATTGGTGGGAGTCAAGGTTTTGTAGATTTCTTAATCACAGCGAACAAAAATATGTTTTAAAGTTTTATAGCAGAAGTTCACAAACTAATGTTGATTGACTAGTGCCCTGACTGCTCCAACCGGCAGAACTGCTTCTGGTCTGTGATTTGGTCTTGCTCTGTATTGAGAGATGGCTTAAGAAAGTCTCTCGAAGGTCTGAAGCAGATTCAGTAGATTCTGATTAAGTAGATTTAAATCTCAAGATTCAGTCGTTTCCTCAGCAAATCCACGCACATGTCATCACGGATCGGTCAGGGGTTAAGCATCATTATGGGTTAAACACTGGGGGTCATTGATGTGAACGGGCCTGTGTTGCACCATCAGGACCACAGCGTGACCCCCTCTCCCCCCCCCCAGGTGCTGGTGCTGCGGGAGCTGGCGGTCAGCGCCCCCACCTTCTTCTTCCAGCAGGTGCAGCCCTTCTTCGACAACATCTTCTACGCCGTGTGGGACCCCAAGCAGGCCATCCGCGAGGGGGCCGTGTCGGCCCTGCGCGCCTGCCTCATCCTCACCACCCAGCGCGAGACCAAGGAGATGCAGAAGCCCCAGTGGTACAAGGTAGGTCCGGCCCCCAGACCTCCATACCCCCCAGACCCCTTTACCCTGAGACCGACAGATCCCAAGAACCACAGTCCCAAAGGCTCTTACTCCCCCTGGCTCCCTGCTTCTGGCTGGGGGATTCTGACGATCGTTGCCCTGTTAAGGCTTTCGTTTTGTGGTTCTGAGACAAATGTAGGACTGGGATAAGGTTGTGAGCTCTGCTGTATTAATCCCAGACGGGGCATAAAGGTGTCATCATTGCACAGCAATGGGCCACAACGTGAATTCAAAATAGATACTGGGATGTTATGTCATTGGAGACACGTGTATGACTTTGTAGCTTTCCTGAAGATGCAGGGAATTGGCATTCAGAGCGCATTTTGTGTGTTGTAGTATTTTGGCCAGATAAAACATTGCCTGTGTGTTTGTCCATGTCCTGCATTGATCAGAGATAGTGGGAGTACGTACTGCTAAGCCTAAACATGTCCTACTGTTTGAAACGTGAATGATTTTAGAAAATGTATTTGGTTAACCACCTGATCCATTTAAAGCAAAGCGAGCGTTGTTCATGATATCAGTTGGAGCCGACCACCTCGTCTCGTTGACAGCAAACGTTCGAGGAGGCGGAGAAGGGCTTCGACGAGACGCTGGTGAAGGAGAAGGGCATGAACCGCGAGGACCGCGTCCACGGGGCGCTGCTCATCCTCAACGAGCTGGTCCGCATCAGCAGCATGGAGGGGGAGGTGAGGCCCCCCACTGAGGACGCCAGGGCCCCCAGAACAGAGGTCCTGGGTTCAAACCCGAATGTCTCCCCAGTCTACTTGTAGTCAGCCTAGAGTTGGACGCCTCGACCCCTACCTGATAATTTATATATTTTCCTTTGGATGAAAGCATTTTTAAATTAAAACGACTCTCTGGCGCCTTTCACAACCCTAGCTTGAGGAATTTTAATTTAAGTTGTGCGGTCAAGTGTCAAGTATCTATAATGCTAGGATGCGCCATGATTATTACTTATCCTTTTACTTTACATCATATTTATGTTCAAAGCGACCTTATAGTCCCAACAATGTCAGCCATATCACAAGCTATCACCCATAAGGGACTCTTTGTGCGGGACCCGCCAACATGACACCCTCGCCCCTCCCCTCCCCTCCCCCCTCCCCTCCTCTCCTCCCTCCCCCCCCCCCCCCCCCAGCGCATGCGTGAGGAGATGGAGGAGATCACGCAGCAGCAGCTGGTCCACGACAAGTACTGCAAGGAGATGATGGGCTTCGGCACCAAGCCGCGCCACATCACGCCCTTCACCAGCTTCCAGTCGGTGCAGCCGCAGCAGACCAACGCCCTGCTGGGGCTGCTGGGCTACAGCTCCCCCCAGGGGTTCCTCAGCTTCGGGGCCACGCCCACCGTCGCCAAGAACTCCCTGGTGGAGAGCCGCTACTGCCGCGAGCTGATGGAGGAGCGCTTCGACCAGGTGGGGGCGCCCGGCGGGTGGGTGGGGGTACGGGGGTGGAGCCGGTGGAGGCCGGGTTACAGAACGTCCACATGTAGGAGGACCCGACTGGAAACCTCACCCAACACAGGATGGGTGGAAACTTGTTCTGCATATAACCAGTGAACCACGACACCAGTATATCCACGTGCACCTTGTTTACCTGCCTTGTTTTATGCTGGTATGGTTCACTGGTTACCGGAACAGAGGTGGATACACGGTGGATGTTACCGTGTTCTACAGGTAACCAGTGAACCACAGCAGCATAAGGACGTAAACAAAGGTTAGGTGCATTAGCAGGAAAAAAAGGTGTAGGTGTATTAATACGTAAACAAGGTGTAGGTGAATTAGTACCTGAACAAGGTGTAGGAGCATCAGTCCATAAACGAGGTGTACGTGCCTACGCTGGTGTGACATGGGGTTTACACGGGCCTAGTTCCTGCTCGTGCTGTCAGCTCTGTTTTGGGTAGCTGCCGGTGGTGTTTACAGGCATCACAAACAGAACAACGCTTTGTCAAGGAACCTATTATGATAAACTGTACACTCCGGCATGCATTACAGCTTGGTTATACTATTAATATGAGTTTGGCTGTTTATTGTAAACTTCTATTCATGCAAGTGAACACTTGGGGATACTGAGTGTGTTTACTAGGACTGCTCGATTATGGGAAAGAAATCATAATCACGATTATTTTGCTCCAATATTGAAATCACGATTACTTTTGAGTTTGAAAACATGTGTGTATTCAGCATGTCTGTCCGATTTAAATTTTTGTAACTGAGAACTTATTATTATCTAAAAGAAAATGTTTCAATCTAAAATGATGAACAGATATGTATCCAGCTGATCTAAAAAAATAAATAAAATAGATTATGTTCATTTTGTGATCGTTTGACGCTAAAATCGCGATCAATCGCCCAGCCCTAGTGTTTACCCTCTGGTTGTTTCATGGATCAGGTGTGCCGCTGGGTGCTGAAGTACCGGACAACCAAGAACCCTCTGATCCAGATGACCATACTGAACCTGCTGCCCCGCCTCGCTGCCTTCAAGCCAATCTCCTTCACAGGTACTTTACTGTCAGCCAATCACAGTCACGTGGAGATATCTTCCAGCCAATCTCCTTCACAGGTACTTTACTGTCAGCCAATCACAGTCAGGTGGAGATACCTTCCAGCCAATCTCCTTCACAGGTACATTCCTGTCAGCCAATCAAATTAAAGTAGAGATACCTTCCAGCCCCATACCTTCACAGGTACTTTACTGTCAGCCAATCACAGTCAAGTGGAGAAACCTTCCAGCCAATCTCCTTCACAGGTACATTCCTGTCAGCCAATCAAATTAAAGTAGAGATCCCTTCCAGCCCGACACCTTCACAGGTACTTTCCTATCAGCCAATCGCATGCACACAGAGTTACCTTCCAGCCAATCACGTCACAGGTAGATCCAGTGGCGGCTGGTGATCAAAAATGTTGGTGGGGCACTGCAATAGACAGGGGGGTCGGGGCTCTATTGACCCACCGCCACTGGGTAGATCCAACAGCCCAATCACCTGCAGATGTAGATTCCTTCTAGCCATTATCACATATACAGGTCAGTTGCTTCTAGCCCAGCTACACGGTGATCCAACCTCCAGCCAAGCAGCTGTCGTAGTCTGGAGGAGCGTTTAAAACCCAGGCGTGTTAAAAGGTCCTCCTCCTCCTGCCCTCAGACCAGTACCTGGCGGACACCATGGGCTACCTGCTGGCCTGCCTGAAGAAGGAGAAGGAGCGCACCGCCGCCTTCCAGGCCCTGGGGCTGCTGGTGGTGGCCGTCAGGGTGGAGATCCAGCCCTACCTCTCCAGGGTGCTGGAGATCATCAAGGCCGCGCTGCCGCCCAAGGACTTCGCCCACAAGTAAGACATTAAGTGTGTGTGTGTGTGTGCGTGTGCGTGCGTGCGTGCGTGCGCGCGTGTGTGTTAGGGGGGGGGGGGGTTTCGATTATGGGGAAAAATCATAATCCCGATTATTTTGGTCAATATTGAAATCACGATTATTCAAACGATTATTTTTGAGTTTGAAAACATGTTGTATTTATTCCGCATGTCTCTCCCAAAAAAGACGTTGTAACTGAGAACTTAGAAATTTCGCCTTAAATAACTACACAAAATGGTCAAAAAGAAAATGTTCAAATCTGAAATAATAATCAGATATGTATCCAGCTGTTCTGCCCTTTCTATAAAACACAATATAAAAATAATCGGAAAAATGGATTATGTTAATTCTGTGATCGTTTGACGCTAAAATCGAAATTGCGATCAAAATTCGATTAATCGCCCAGCCCTAGTGTGTGTGTGTGTGTGTGTGTGTGTGTGTGTGTGTGTGTGTGTGTGTGTGTGTGTGTGTGTGTGTGTGTGTGTGTGTGTGGGGGTGGGGGGGTGGGGGGGTGGGTGGGTGGGTGGGTGGGTGGGTTCTATTCCTAAGGGTCAGGGTGTTCCTGAGCATGGATGGAGGAGACCTCATTCCTGCGTGTGAATGTGGCTGCAGAAGATCTCAATAGAATGCAGTGACTTTTATACTTTATACCTTGCGTGATGGTAGAATCGGCTTCATGGTCATCTGATTGTCGTGTGATGGTTGCGTGATGGTTGTGCGCTTCATGTCGGTCTCTCCGCTGTGCGTTCTCCCAGGAGGCAGAAGACCATGCAGGTGGACGCCACGGTGTTCACGTGCATCAGCATGCTGTCCCGGGCGCTGGGCCCCAGCATCCAGCCCGACATCAAGGAGCTGCTGGAGCCCATGCTGGCCGTGGGTCTCAGGTAGGACCCCAGTACCCCCTCCAGTACCCCCTCCAGTACCCCCTCCAGTACCCCCTCCAGTACCCCCTCCAGTACCCCCTCCAGACCAGAGTACCACAGGACAGTACCGATGCCCTCTGGTTTGAATAGTGCCTCTCTCTGTTTTGAGCTGATGCCTTTTACACTGAAAGGGCACAGAGCGTGTATCAATAGTTTTACTTGACATTTTCAAACTCCATCATCATCGTCCCTAATGTTTGGTGCTTAAATCAGTTTATCGGTCCGAACATAAATGCCACCGTCTAAAGAACGGTTGTTTTTTTTCTCCTAGACAACAAATGAGTAAGACTCCCGAAAATACCAAAAGATAATTTTCATTGATGGAACACTTAGTCCTTGTTCTTCCCTAAACCGAACCTGGCCAGACGTGAGGGATCTGTGTTGCATCATGGGTAATGGAGTCCCTCTAGTAGGCTATAGGCCATAGGCTATAGCCTACTTATAGATACGGACGCAGTAAGGTATTGCAGTAACACGAGTGATTGAAATTGCCAGTTAAACCACCAAAGCGGTCCAAACACAATGAAAACAGTTCATACTTACAAGTCACACCGGGCGCAGCCATCTTGAATTCTGTCTCGGAATCCTCGCTCGATCTCCTCCGAGTCCAACCGAGCGAGCGAGTTCGCCGTCCGAGGGAAAAAGGGGCGTGTTCATGCGTGTCTCTAGGCAACGTCCTCGGACCTCCGAGACGGATGGGTAATAAAACGCACCATAAACCCCCCCCCACCCCCCCCCCCCAGCCCGGCCCTGACGGCGGTGCTGTACGATCTGAGCCGGCAGATCCCCCAGCTGAAGAAGGACATCCAGGACGGCCTGCTGAAGATGCTGTCCCTGGTGCTGATGCACAAGCCGCTGCGCCACCCGGGCATGCCCAAGGGCCTGGCCCACCAGCTGGCCTCGCCCAGCCTCACCAACATCCCCGAGGCCAGCGACGTGGGCAGCATCACCCTGGCCCTGCGCACCCTGGGCAGCTTCGAGTTCGAGGGTGAGGAGCCGGGGGAGACTGGGATAGCTGTACAATAATTGGAAAGATAATTAGCTTGACTGTTGCGACCCTTGAATGTTAAAGCATTCAAACATTTTTGGAAATTGTCTTGGGGATGTCAAAAATGTTTTGGTTCGCAGACATGTGTTTAACACTTTCTCTTTATTTTGCCTGTTCCCTCATCTCTTTCTCTTACCTTCTCTCGCTCTCCATCTGTCTTTGTCTCTCTCGCTCTCTCTCTCTTGCTTTCGTGCTCGCTCTCGCTCTCTTTTGCGCTCCATCTCGCCCCTTCTCTTCTTTCTCTTCCTCTCTCCTTTCTCTCCCTGGCTCTTCCTCTCCTTTATCTCTGTCTCTTCTTCTTTCTCTTCCTCTCTCCTTTCTCTCCCTGGCTCTTCCTCTCCTTTATCTCTGTCTCTTCTTCTTTCTCTTCCTCTCTCCTTTCTCTCCCTGGCTCTTCCTCTCCTTTATCTCTGTCTCTTGTTCCTTCTCTTCCTCTCTCCTTTCTCTCCCTGGCTCTTCCTCTCCTTTATCTCCGTCTCTTCTTCCTTCTCTTCCTCTCTCCTTTCTCTCCCTGGCTCTTCCTCTCCTTTATCTCTGTCTCTTGTTCCTTCTCTTCCTCTCTCCCTGGCTCTTCCTCTCCTTTATCTCTGTCTCTTCTTCTCTCTCTTCCTCTCTCCTTTCTCTCCCTGGCTCTTCCTCTCCTTTATCTCTGTCTCTTCTTCTTTCTCTTCCTCTCTCCTTTCTCTCCCTGGCTCTTCCTCTCTCCTCTCGCTCTCTCTCTCTCGCTTCTCACTCCCTTCTCGCTCTCCCTTCCTTCTCTCCCCTCCTTCCCGTCCCCTTATCTCGTCCCCGCCTCCCGACCAATCAGGGCACTCGCTCACCCAGTTCGTGCGGCACTGCGCAGACCACTTCCTGAACAGCGAGCACAAGGAGGTCCGCATGGAGGCGGCGCGCACCTGCTCGCGCCTGCTCAGCCCCTCGGTGCACCTGATCAGCGGCCACGTGGTCAGCCAGACGGCCGTGCAGGTGGTGGCCGACGTGCTCAGCAAGCTGCTGGTGGTGGGCATCACCGACCCAGGTACCGCAAAGCATCATGGGGGATGGAGTCATTTAAAGGTTGTGTCAGCGATTCCAAACGTAAACATAAATGATCACTTTCATCCGATCTTTCACTCACTGCCCGCCCCATAAGCAGGCTGTTAAACAAAACGCGCCTCTGTAGGCAGCCTGTGCTCCGAGATCGTACACAAAAAGAAATGGTACCAATCACTCAAAACCAAAACAAATAGTATTCCAACCAATCACCGACAAGGGGTGGGTGTTGTGGGGTTTTGTGCTTCGTCATGATAGTTTTTACTGGACGCACGAAACACGGAAGGGAGGGGCCAGCTGGCTCTTGTTTGTTTTGGATCTCGCTTCAAATACCAACAGAAGTGACGTCGGCCAACATCGCTGATGCAACCTTTAATATTGTGTTTTTTTAAATCTATCCCTGTTTGAACGTCTCCTCTTTTCCTACTTTGTAATCTGGATGTGGATGTCTTAATGAGTTACAGATACACAGTGGGCAGGAAACACATTAAGCCTCATGTTCAATGGGTCACCAGAGCTTTAGAGAGAGCAATGTTGTTCCCTAGATAAACTAGTGGTAATATTCCACATATTCCAAGTAAATTACGCATTTACAAAGTTGAGACGGTAGACAAGCTGGCTGATGTTTATAATAGTCAACTAATATTAAAGGAAAAAGAAAGTGATCTTATTGAACTTTGTGTCTCGCATATATATATAATAATATATATAGAGTGTAGTCGATTCTCAGTCGATAAATCTCCCAACATCTGGAGCTTGCTATGAACCAAATAGTAGTGATGTTTTGTAGCTCTAGGGTACGATACAGGAAGTGATGGCGCAGGCTGTCTGCCTGTTGAGCAGACCAGTGGAACATTCTGCAAGTGATCTCTGGATACAAGATCCCCTGGTGTAAATACCTCATCCTTCTCTTCCTCCCCCTCCTCTTCCTCTTCATACTCCTCCTCCTCCTCCCCTCTCTCCTCATCATCCTACTCTTTGTACTCCTTCCTCCACCTCCGCTGACCTACTCTTCCTACTCCTCCTCGTCGTCTTCATACTCTTTCCCCTCCTCTTCCTCCTCCTCACTCTCTTCCTCCTTCCTCTTTGTTCTCCTCCCCCTCCACTTCCTCCACCCCTTTCTTCTCCCTTTTTCATCCTCTTCCTCCCCTTTCTCCCCCCCTTCGTACTCCTTTCCCTCCAAATCCACTCTGCCCTCCTTCTCCTCCTCTTCTCCCCCTCCTCCTCCACTTTCTTCTCCTCTTTGTACTCCTCTTCCTCCTCCTTCCTCTCCCCCCCTTCCTCCTCCTCTTCCTCCTCCTTCCTTTCCCCCCCTTCCTCCTCCTCTTCCTCCTCCTTCCTTTCCCCCCCTTCCTCCTCCTCTTCCTCCTCCTTCCTCTCCCCCCTTCCTCCTCCTCTTCCTCCTCCTTCCTTTCCCCCCCTTCCTCCTCCTTCCTTTCCCCCCCTTCCTCCTCCCCTTTCTCCTCCTCCTCCTCCTCCTCCTCTTCATACTCCCTTCCCTCCTCTTCCTCCTCCTTCCTCTCCCCCCCTTCCTCCTCCTCCTCCCCCCTCTCCTCCTCCTCCCCCCCCCCTCCAGACCCGGACATCCGCTACTGCGTGCTGGCCTCCCTGGACGAGCGCTTCGACGCCCACCTGGCGCAGGCGGAGAACCTGCAGGCCCTGTTCGTGGCGCTGAACGACGAGGTGTTTGAGATCCGGGAGCTGGCCATCTGCACCATCGGACGCCTCAGCAGCATGAACCCTGCCTTCGTCATGCCCTTCCTCCGCAAGATGCTGATCCAGGTGGGGGGGGGGGGGGGGGGGGGGGGGGGGTAGGGCCGAACCATTAGTCCAATTCAACCCTGCTCACACAGGTGGGGGGGGGGGGGGGGGGGGGGGGGGTAGGGCCGAACCATTAGTCCAGTTCAACCCTGCTCACCCAGGTGGGGGTGGGGGGGGGGGGGGGGGGGGGCTGAACCATTAGTCCAGTTCAACCCTGCTCACCCAGGTGGGGGGGGGGGGGGTAGGGGGCCGAACCATTAGTCCAGTTCAACCCTGCTCACCCAGGTGGGGGGGGGGGGGGGGGCCGAACCATTAGTCCAGTTCAACCCTGCTCACCCAGGTGGGGGGGGGAGTAGGGCCGAACCATTAGTCCAGTTCTAACCGACATCGCCATGTAATAGAACGCCATATGCAAATCGCAAAGGCTGGGATTAAAATTATTATTATTTTATTTTTTACTGTAAATGACTTGAGATCAGTAAGATTTGTATTTCTTTTTCTTTTACAATTCAATGGTTAAAATAAAGTTGTTGCATCAATTCATCTCAACACATAGGCCTGGCCGTAAGGAAAGAGCCCTTTATATGTCGACTGCTTCCAATGTTGCGTTGGTCATACTACAGAATGATTTATTGCTTGTTAAGTGAATAATACAGAACATAAAAAAATAAAAATAATAATCGCATACTAAATCGCAATCGCGATATTGGTCTAAATAATCGCAATTTAGTTATATCCCCAAAACCCCCAAAACCCCCTGATCTACTGTAGCGGTCCAGGTCTACAGCCTTAGAGGTCTACGGTAGAGCAGTGTGGGGAAGTTTCCACCATCGCCTGGTTGATTCAGACCGGGGACGCCCATCCTAAGACTGTTCTCCTTCTTAAACTGAGCTCTCATTGTTCTGGGTGGTTTTACTCTGTGTATCATATCTTTTTTTGTGCTACTTGTGAGCTTTACAAGTTGTGCACGTTGGATATAATGTGAAGCAGGACAGCTGCAGTATTCATACTGAATATATTCATGAAGTCCTTGGCATGGATTATATTCCAATTCCTTTAGTATTCTTTTTTTTAAACTAACATTGTATTCTGTGCCTGACCAGTTCTCCCCATGGGCCTCTAGGGGGCAGCCTAGCACCTTTCCTCCAGCGCCTGTGTGTGTGTGTGTGTGTGTGTGTGTGTGTGTGAAGGAGCTGAGCTGTGACTGTGTGTTGTGCTGCGTCCGCTCCAGATCCTGACGGAGCTGGAGCACAGCGGCGTGGGCCGCAACAAGGAGCAGAGCGCCCGCATGCTGGGACACCTGGTCTCCAACGCGCCCCGCCTCATACGCCCGTACATGGAGCCCATCCTCAAGGTGACTCCTCCCCCTCCCCTCTCCGATTGGCTGGTCGCTACATAGGATCGTATTCATTCACAGTGGGTCGAGGCTAGGTATGGCCTGTGGAATGAGTCTTTTGTGTAAACACGGAGGCAGGGTTGTCTATTATGGGGTGTTTGACCCTCAGCCGAAAGGGTCTGGGATCGATGCCCGATGTCCACAGTCTACCTGGAGGCGTTCCTGGCCAAGATGGCGCCATTACTGCCTCCTTAATCATGACTCGTATCAATAAGAACTTATCTTACAGTGATTAACTGTGAAAAAAGCTCTATGACTAGATATTAAATTGATCTCTCCTTCCCTGACCCTCGAATTTCTCTCTCTCTCTGTCTGTCTCTGTCTCTGTCTCTCTGTCTCTCCCTCTCTCTGACTCTCTCTCTCCCCCTCTGGTCCCTGGTTGTGTCGTAGGCTCTGATCCTGAAGCTGAAGGACCCGGACCCCAACCCCGGGGTGGTCATCAGCGTGCTGGCCACCATCGGAGAGCTGGCGCAGGTACGAGACCCAACACACTACATTCATTACAGCCAGAGGGAGGTTGGGCATCTCTCAGCGAGCCACCGTACCCCCACCTGGGCATCATGACCTGATTAATGGAGCTACATTCAGTCATGACAGCAGCTGTTGTACTGAGTGTAACTGAAGCACCTGATGACCAGAAGCTTCTGGCCGGTCACCAGGTTGAACGGTGTTAGCCTGTACATTCAGCTGCCTAGCAGAACTACCAACACCTCATCTGAGCTCCTCGGAGCAGAATAGCACGGTGGCACGGATGTTTGACCATTAGCCAAAGGTACTTGGTTCAAACTAGGGATGCACCGAAATGAAAATTCTTGGCCGAAACCGAATATACTGAAACAGTTGGCCGAAAGCCGAAAGCGAATACCGAATGTGGCTTTTGCTGTTTTTCTTTAATTTTGCTTTAAAATTTCACCCATTGCATAAATCAAGCAATTAAATGTCCTTTATTATCTTTTTTGTCTTGCTTTTCAATAACAAAAAGCTATGACAAATTTGATACAAAATATTTATTTAATACTGAACGTTTTCGAACATTCCAGCAGACCTTCTAGCAATAATTTAAGAACAATGTTTCTTTAAATAAATGAGAAACAATTTTTATTTATTTTTTATTATTATTTTTAATCAAAAATAAAAATGTTCGGTGTATTATTTTCGGCCTTTTTACTCCTTCGGCCGAAACCGAACATTATGTTCTGGGCCGTTGTCGGCCGAACATTTTCGGTGGCCGAATATTCGGTGCATCCCTAGTTCAGACCCCAAAGACTGCAGTCTACCCGTCAGGCATCCTCGGGCCAGATGCCCCCGACCCATTACCCGATCATAAACCAAGTGTCTCACCTCGCTGCAAGTCTCTTTGGAGGAAGGCTTCCGCTCAACGCCTTGATGGTAAATGATAGAACGTAAAGTAATCAATACTAGAATGTATATCTCTCGATCAGGTCTAAGTGGTTTCATCCCTACAGCGTCAACAAAGTATTTCATCACGTCGAGTGCAGCATCTCTTTAGTGTGACCTTTGACCTTGAGCCTTGAGCCCCCCCCCTACCCTCCAGGTGTCCGTCCGTCTGCGGAGGCTGCAGGCCTCGGGCTGGCCCCCCCCCCCTCAGAGGAGGGAGGAGGGCAGGGTTAGGAGCTGCGGGCTAGCCCCCCAGTGCAGAGGCAGTGCGGGGGACGCCCGCGTAGGTCCGATGGTTCAGCCCGCCGTGAAGGCGGCGGCCGAGGAGGGTAGAGCACACACATGGGAGCGCACGGGACGGGCAGGAAGGCCGTGTTTAACACTGCCTCATTGAACACAGGACAGGAAGGGGGATTTCGAGGATTTAATGAGGATTTAAATGAGATCGAGGGGTGATTGTTCATTTTAGGGGCAGGGAAAGGGTATGTCGGGAATCTAACCTGTGGCACTTTCAGATGTATTATCTGATGAGCATAGTAGCCATCAAACGACCAATGAGAGGGCAGGATTAAGGGCCATTGATGGCAGGACAGGGCGGGACGCTGTACGTTCTCCGCTACCTTACTGAAATATCCCCTGTTCTGATTGGTTGGCGTGCACCTGCGCTGCCAGGTGAGTGGACTGGAGATGAGGAAGTGGATGGACGAGCTGTTCCCCATCATCATGGACATGCTGCAGGACTCCTCCTCCCTGGCCAAGAGACAGGTGAGCCCACGTCTCAATAGGAAGCCTTCTGACACCTTTCAGGGTTTAATGTGCTTTAACTGACTGTATATTAGGGCTTTGACTTTTGCCCAAAAATCATATTCGAAGTTTGTTTGTTTATTAATATTCGAATATATTCTAACATTTATTAATAATATTTTGAACTTCAAATGCCTTCAGTAAGACCTTTTGGGCTTCGCAGGGTTTGTTTACCGCGTTGCTATGGTTACCGGTCTTGCGTGTTCCAACAGTTTATTAGGGTTCTAATAAATCGCTGTCTAATCAATACTTCATTCACTGCCTCTTCCGTGGTCATTACAATATTATGAATAGACTGCGTCGGGTTCTCCGACGTCTCTCCCTCTTGGCCTGTCCATAAAAGGTTACAATATTAAGGGCTGCCTAATATTCGTTCGAATTTTGATTTATTTTTTGATATTCAAATTATATTCGAATAACGGAATCAAAGCCCTACTGTATATGTGTTGTTATTGTTATATCATGTTTTCTTGGTATTGCTTCTGGAATAGGATGCAGTTATTAAGATGGGGTGGGTAAGTTTTTTGCCAGCCATGCAAGGCATGATGTCTCGGGCGTGTTCATTCAGAATGTTGTTCCTGCCCCCTCCACCAGGTGGCGCTGTGGACGCTGGGCCAGCAGGTGGCCAGCACGGGCTACGTGGTGGAGCCCTACCGCAAGTACCCCTCCCTGCTCGAGGTCCTGCTCAACTTCCTCAAGACGGAGCAGAACCAGGGCATCCGCAGAGAGGTGTGTGTGTGTGTGTGTGTGTGTGTGTGCTAAAAAATACTTTCACTCTCTCACCTTGACTTGACGTTCGCACTCACTCAACTCCTCATTAGTTGCGTGTGTCTCACTCACGCAGAGACACTCACTCGGTCACCCCCATACTCAGTCACTCAGGGATACATAAATAATGGCTTCTCCTCTTAGACTGTTTACCTGGCTGCCCGGATAAGAGGCCATCTCTTATATGGAGCCCGATGGCAGAGTATCGATCACCCTCTGATTGATTTAGCATTCATTCAAACTGTGTGTGTGTGTGTGTGTGTGTGTGTCCCCCAGGCCATCCGTGTGCTGGGCTTGCTTGGCGCTCTGGACCCCTACAAGCACAAGGTCAACATCGGCATGATCGACCAATCGCGCGACGCCTCCGCCGTCAGCCTCTCCGAGTCCAAGACCAGCCAGGACTCCGGTAAGACGGCCCTCGTTACCACGGCGATAGTCACGGTCCGGTTACAGTCGGGACCCCCTGGTCACCGTGGTGACGGTGCGTTACCACGGGAATCGGTTGGTCCCACTGAGAAACGAGTGGCACTCGAGTGGAGGAAAACAAAAACCTGTGTGTGGATTATCTTTTTCTTTCGGTGGCCGGGTTCTGATCTCACGACCGCCTCCGACGCAGAAAGAATCTGTCCTGCTGGCAGCGCTCAATCTGCCAGATCACGGCGGAGGCGTGCTTATCAGGAACCAGCGCACGCCCGGCTAGAGGACACAACATGAACCCCGTCCAGACTGGTTCCCTCTCGCTGTGTGGTCCCTCGTTCACACACCCAGCCCGGTGCAGCGGGCGGGGGGGGGGGCGTGCCTCAGAGCCTGTGTGGGCCCGCTGGATGTGGTTTTGATAAGCGGCGGCCGGCCCTCCTGCACTGGTTAGTCTGGGGGATTTACACGAACCCTTGGAGGTGAAAGGGGCGTCGGACGCGCGTTGATCAGAAACACACCGCTGTGCGCAGTGAGGGAGGAGCAGCACATCCTGGGTCGGACTCATCCCATCGGGCTGTCTCTGAACTACATCTCAGAGAAGAGTTTTCTACTGCTTTATGAGTTTGATCTTTTTGTTTTGGGCCTGTTCAATGGCCCTGCCATACAGAGCCAGTACACCTTGTAGAGATCCAGGTTCGATTTCGACCTTTGTTCCTAATGCTCCCACTTATTTTGAGCCAAAGCTCATACAAATATGTGTTTTATTTGTATTTGATACATCATAAGAAGTTAAACCCAGGTGTGTCTGAGACGTCCAACCATGAGCCCTGTCGGAGCCAGCAGCCGCGCACGCTTTGGTACACGTGGTGCACCCGGGCTGCGTGTCCTGTGTGAATAAACAAAGGAGCTAGGTATGAAACTCAATCAAGTGCCTGGACTCGCACTCGCACTCACCCGTGAAAGATGTTAAAAACAATTTCAGGCTTCAATTACTTGAGGTGCCGTATCTGGCCCGTGGCAGCACCCAGCCTGATCCCTCTCAGATCCGGCCAGCAACCTCATCGTACCGCTCCCTCCTCCCTCCTCCCTCCTCCCTCCTCCCTCCTCCCCTCCCAACCCGTGGCTCTTTAGCACCGACCGTAACTCTGGAGTCTGTCTGCCGCGCCGAGCGCCCGTCCAAAGTACAGCGCTGGTTGGAGCGAGAGCCCGTCCCTGTACCCTGGACGAGGGCGGGGGGGGCGGGGACGACGCCCTCTGGGATCCGGGAGTACGTTGGCCGCGTACCGTTTGATGACTAACCCCCGTGGGCCGTGACTGATGTCTCCCCCCCCCCCCCCCCAACCCGAGCACTCCCCCCGCCGCCAGCGCCACGTTCTGCCCGTCTGGAGGGGGAGAGCGGGGACGCCGCGTCGTAAAGCCGCCCTTCCTCCTCACGCCGGATGTACGGGCGGGGGCAGGTCCCTGATAGCCATCCCCCCGCCCCCCCGGTCGAGGCCAGGGATCCGGGGGTGGAAGGCGTTCCGCCGCCGGCCCCTGCTGGATGGATCACCGCGCCGTAGCTACTTGTGTGAACGAGGGCCAACGCGGTGCTCGTGAGTTTCCCACGCGAGGCTATCGGCCCGGGAAGCCTCCGCGGGGTCAGTGTGACGCCCGCCCCCCCCCGGGAGCTTTATGTAGCGTGGGATTGGGAATATTGGGACGACCAGGGCTGGCCGCCCGGCTGAAGGGAATGTCGCTAGACTTGAAATGCACTTAATTTGTCCTATTCACACGGGGCGCGGAGATGAATATGGAAACGTGGTTCCTGTTAAACGCTCGGCGCTGGCGGCTGCCAGGGGCGGGCGGCGCGGCCAGCAGCGAGTTGATCGCCCTCCAAAAAATAAATGAACACGATCCAAAAACTACTTTTTAAATTGGGAAGGTTAATGTTACGCTTATTCAAACCAAACGAGTCTGTCCGACCGATGGAGTCATCGACCAGCAACGGTTAATCACACTTGATTGTGTAAATGGGTTCGGCTCTGCAAATATTTAAAAAACTTCTACGGAATTAGTGCTTGAATTACAATATCGTTCACGATTGATCATGAATCCCAAGTGTTGAACTCCCAACGAAAATGACCTAGCAGTGGTGCAAGAGACCAAGAACCTACTCCACATGCTGCTAGCATAGCGTGCTCTGTTCAACCCGACGCTACGTACCCACATGCTGCTAGCATAGCGTGCTCTGTTCAACCCGACGCTACGTACCCACATACTGCTAGCATAGCGTACTCCGTTCAACACGATGCAACGTTCCCACATGCCGCTTGCCGAGCGTACTCTGTTCAACCCAATGCTACGTACCCACATGCTGCTAGCATAGCGTACTCTGTTCAACCCAATGCTACGTACCCACATGCTGCTAGCATAGCGTACTCTGTTCAACCCAATGCTACGTACCCACATGCTGCTAGCATAGCGTACTCTGTTCAACGCAATGCTACGTACCCACATACTGCTAGCATAGCGTACTCCGTTCAACACGATGCAACGTACCAACCTGCTGCTAGCATAGCGTACTCTGTTCAACCCAGATGCTACGTACCAACCTGCTGCTAGCATAGCGTACTCTGTTCAACCCAATGCTACGTACCCACATGCTGCTAGCATAGCGTACTCTGTTCAACGCAATGCTACGTACCCACATGCTGCTAGCATAGCGTGCTCTGTTCAACCCAATGCTACATAGGGCACAGCCTTCTGCTACTAGCATAGGCTGGCCCTAGCAACCGAGTGCTGGCCAACAGGTCTACTCTGTTGGTGTCCGCTCCACACAGAACTATGTCATGTTCAGGTGAGCTCCCCCTCTCCTATGGTCAGGTGACCATAGGAGAGGGGTGTTTAAGGTTTGGTTATGAGGGATGAGTGGTAATAATCCGTTTTTAGAGTCAGTCAACGTTTGGACCGTTAACATTTCCTTTGCGAGCTTCCGCACAGAACATAATGTTGGTTCTGCAGCCCCATTATTATAATTGTATTGTATTAATCCTGCACAGAACAATATACACACAATACAATACACAGGCGTAAATATGTATTTATGCATACAACACAACAAACAGCTGCAGTTTGCTACTGGGAGTGGAACGGGGAGAGAGTCTGATGTCATTCAAGTGATCACGTACTTTACAGAAGTTGAGGTATTCACCAGAAGATATTCATGGGGATTAACACCAGAATAAATGCGATTCTTCACTGTAAAAGTTAGTTTTTGCCCAATGAGCCGTGGTTCCCTTCTGTGACTGTTGGCACACATCGAAATAATCGATTAATCCTTCATACCACTCGCTGAGTATTCGGCCGTGAAAATGTGATTCAAATCCCTAATGTTTATTCAGGACTCATCATAATGGCTTTAGCAGTTTGTTCAGAGCCTCAGCGGACTGCGATGGCGACAGGCGCTCGTATATCTGCTGATGTTTAGCGTCCCGGCTCAGTCGTGACCGGTGCGTCTGGGCTGCTGTCTGCGTAGCCAGAGAGGATGCTGGGTAGTGGTGTTGGATGAGCAGGCAGCGCTGGGACACGCAGTGTATCCCCTCCGTGGTTCTCTCTGTCGGACGCCAAGACTAGACAGTCATGCATACCGCGAGGGGTTTGTCAGAGGTGAGCCGTGATTTATACAAACCCTAATTCGCGTCGGTTGTGCAGCACTTGGCGTTTTTGCATACGGGGTGCTGCTGTAACCACGACGACGGCGGCGGCTATGAAGACGAGCGCCGAGGGCCAATCCGTCTCCTTGTCAGCGTCCATCTTGTGCTCGGGCCAAGGCCAGCGCACACATGACACGATCTAATCATGGCACAGTGACCAGGCCAGCCAACAGAGCCCAGAGCCCATCCATCATCCCCGTCTACTATGACCCCGTCCAGAGGATCCCCGACAGCGGGGTAATGAGAAGACAGTGGAGCGCCGAGCGGTAACTGTACTCCTCCAGTGGACCAATGAAACGTGGTCTACCCAGACTTATGTCATAACCACATGTCTCTAGTGAAACCCAAGCTGCCTCGCGTGTAGAGAGACAGACGGGCCTTCCTCCCCACCACCACCACCACCACCACCACCACCACCATCATCATCCTCCTCCTCGTGATGGATGAAGGCGGGTTTGGCTGCGTGTGCTGTGTGCGTTTTGAGTGTGTATAGGGGCTCCTCGTTTAGTCATGTGATGTCGGGACTTTTATCGCTCATTACGCAGACTCAGTTTGCATCGGATTACCGACAGTTTTGTTATAAATCGCACGCTCGTTCCGCAGAATCCCATAAATGTCTGAACGCTGCCGGTGGGACACCTTTTGATTTAAACGTCCGGCTTCCCATTCGGAGGAAACCCGGCGTTGTTTCACATAAAATGAAAACGATGAAGACAAATCAAGCGGGACAGTTAAGGATATAAATGTAAATAAAGCACGTGTGGGTATTAAAACGTTCTGCTGGTTTGTTAGCAAGACGGAGGGAAAGGAAATGGGTTTCCCGTTTTTTAAAAAGTTCCTTTTGAATTGATGTGTGCCGGTCTGTAATGGAACCAGTTGGTGCTGCGGAGGGTATCAGACCGAGTCCCAGTCCTCCCAGTCTTCCCAGTCCATCACCTCAACCACTCTTATCGGAAGCAACGGCACAGAAATAACAAAGACACTTCTTTTATATCTATTCACTTTGGTTCTTACATGGTTTACGTGAGTGTTGCTCCAGAGACGTTATTGACCGCATGCTAGATTATACGGTCAATACGGTGTTGACCTCTACCGTCTCCCCCGCTTCCTCTCTCCGCGTGGGAGGGAGGGGTGAGCTAAGGGCTTCCTTTAACAGGGGAGACTTGAAACGCGGTCCAAGAGGATGGAACAGAAATGGGTCCGGTAGATTTACACAGAAGTCTTTGGTCGATTCAGAATATAATGACGGCCAAAAAATTAAATGTATTTAAAGGTTAAACAGGTTTGAACAGAGGGGCCGAACCATAAGACCTGACAACGGCTCCAGGCCTCTTGGTGTGAAACGCGACTGAGAGCCCCTGGGTTAACATGAGCCCCTCTCTCTCTCCCCCCCCCCCCCCCCCTCCCCACAGCGGACTACAGCACCAGCGAGATGCTGGTGAACATGGGCAACCTGCCCCTGGACGAGTTTTACCCGGCGGTCGCCATGGTGACCCTGATGCGCATCCTCCGGGACCCCTCGCTCTCCAACCACCACACCATGGTGGTGCAGGCCGTCACCTTCATCTTCAAGTCGCTGGGCCTCAAGTGTGTGCAGTTCCTGCCGCAGGTCATGCCCACCTTCCTCAACGTCATCCGGGTGTGCGACGCCAGCATCCGAGAGGTAGGGGGCGCCACTGGGGGTTGGAAGGTATTGTACCGCCAGCCAGGTGTGAGTGGGGTTAGCCGTTACAAACCGTTTTGAAAATCGGCCTCTTCTGACATCACAGGTGGGCTTGTCCAACCAGATGTGCGACGGATAGATGAGCAACGTTTGCTGCGGTCCATTGGCTACGCTGGTGGGCTGATCTATCCAGCACACATCTAGGGGGACACGCCCACTTGTGATTTCAGAAGAAAAAAAAACGGCTTGTAACGGCTAATCACACTCACACCTGGTGGTATAATACGTCATCCTTAATGGGATTATTCTTTTTTTTTTTTTTTGGGATCTGCAAATGTTTATCCTGTAGACCCATTAGCTCTCTAGTCACGTTTTCTTTCTCTTTGAGAGTTGGACGTCAGATGCAAACTTTAGCAGAGCTAGTCTTTGTGCTGTTAAGTACGTGGCCGTGCGCTGCCTTGTCGATTTTAAATCCATCAGCCGCACACCACGGTAAAGTGTAATGGGGCGGCTCTTATTTTCGGATTTGAAATGACTTTCCCTCGTTCATGGGTGAACGGATTAACGGCTTTGTCTCAATCGTTTCTTGCGCAATCTCAATGAGAAGCTACAA